>NC_081558.1:29043749-29061793 GCF_022355385.1 Mustela nigripes
TATTCTTTCCTATTTTGGTTCTAGGTTCTTCTAACAAACAGACCAAAATACACCCAGGATCTAGTTTATTGTTCTGTTCAAATTCTTGTTTGATTTTATTCTCTCTCTTTTTTTTTTCTTTTCTTTTCAGTTTCTGTTTTCTTCCGATTTGTGTAGTATATATTTTTCTGGTGTCGTTGTTGCTTTTTCTGTACTTTCCTTCTCTCTCATCTTTTCTGGACATAATGATAAGACAGGAGAAAACTCTTGTTCTCAAGACAGTGAGAACTCTTCTCACTGCCAGAGATGTAATAAATATGGATATAAGTAAGCAGTTGGAACTAGAATTCAAAACAATGATTTTAAAGATACTGGATGAGCTTGAAAAAAGCATAGAAGATACTAGAGAATCCCTTAAGAAGAAATAAAAGAACTGAAATCTAATCGGGTTGAAATAAAAAAAGGCTAAATGGAGGTTCTAACTGGTGAGATAAACAAGACAAAAGAGTCAGTGATATAGAAGACAAAATGATGGGGAATAAGGCATCTGAGAAAAAGAGAGATAAACAACTACTGGATCATGAGGGAAAGATGCAAGAGATTAGTGATATCATAATGGAAAACAATATCAGAATAATTGGGGTCCAAGAAGAAGAGGAAAGAGAGAGATAGGCACAGAAGGTTTACTTGAACAAATTATAACTGAGAATTTTCCAATCTGGAAAATGAAATAGGCATTCAAGTCCAGAAAACACAGTAAAGCCCATTGAAAAATCAATAAAAATAGGTCAACACCTCAACATATAATAGTGAAGCTTGCAAATTTCAAAGATAAAGAGAAAAGCCTGAAAGCAGCTCAGGGATAAAAGGTCCTTAATACACAAGGGTAGAATCATAAGACTGGCAGCAGACCTGTCCACAGAGACCCGGCAGGCCAAAAAGGGCTAGCCTGATATACTCAGGGTGCTAGATGAAAAAAATATGCATCCAAGAATACTTTACCCAGCAAAGCTGTCATTCAGAATAAGAGAAATAAAAAGCTTCCACTAGAAACAAAAACTAAAAGAATTTGTGGTCACTAAACCAGCCCTGCAAGAAATATTAAAGGAATTCCTTTAAGTGAAGAGAGAGCCCAAAAGTAACAGAGATCAGAAAGTAACAGAGACAATCTACAGAAACAGTGACTTTGGTGGTAATACAACGGCACTAAATTCATATCTTTCAACAATTACTCTGAATAGAAATGGGTTAAATGTTCCAATCAAAATACACAGGGTATCAGAGGATAAAGAAACAAGACCCATCAATACGTTCTATGCAAGAGACTCACTTTAGACCCAAAGACACCTCTAGATTGTAAGTGAGGGGTTGGAGAATCATTTATCATGCTAATGGACATCAAAAGAAAACTGGGGTAGCAACCCTTCCATCAGACTAATTAGATTTTAAAACAAAGACTGTAATAAGAGATGAAGAGGGACACTATATCACAATTAAAGGATCTATCCAACAAGAAGATCTAACAACTGTAAATATTTATGCCTCTAACTCGGGTGCAGCCTATTATATAAACCAATTAATAACAAAATAAAGAAACACATTGATAATCATATAATAATAGTAGGGGAATTTAATACCCACTCACTGCAATGGACAGATCATTTAAGCAGAAGATCAAAAAGGAAAGAAGAGCTTTGAATGGCACACTGTACCAGAAGGACTTCACAGATATATTCAGAGCATTTCATCCTAAAGCAATAGAATACACATTCTTCTCAAGTGGACATGGAACATTCTCCAGAATGATCACATACTGGGTCACAAATCAGGTCTCAATGGATAACAAAAGATTTGGATTATTCCCTGCATAATCTCAGACCACAATGCTTTAAAACTTGAATTCAATCACAAGAGAAAATTTGGAAGGAACACAAATACATGGAGGTTAAAGAGCATCCTACTAAAGAATGAATGGGTGAATCAGGAAATTAAAGAAAAAATTTAAAAATTCATGGAAGCAAATGAAAATGAAAATACAACAGTTCAATATCTTGGGATGCAGCAAAGGTGGTCCTGAGAAGAAAATATAAAGCAATACAAGCCTTTCTCAAGAAAGAAGAAAGGTCTCAGGCACACAAACTAACCCTACACCTAAAGGGGCTAAAGAAAGAATAACAAATAAAGCCTAAACCAAGTAGGAGATGAGAATTAATAAAAATTCTTTAGCAGAAATCAATGAAATAGAAACCAAAAGAATTGTAGAACAAATCAACAAAACTAGGAGCTGATTCTTTGAAAGAATTAATAAAACTGATAAACCCCTAACCAGACTAATCAAAAAGAGAAGAGAAAGGACACAAATTAATAAAATCATAAGTGAAAGAGAAGCAATTACAACCAACACCAAAGAAATACAAACAAGTATAAGAACATATTATGAGCAACTATATGCCAACAAAGTAGGCAATCTGGATGAAATGGATGAACTCCTAGAAATGTATAAACAACCAAAACTGAAACAGGAAAAAATAGAAAACATGAACAAACCCATAATCATCAAAGAAATTGAAGCAGTAATCAAAATCTCCCAAAAAACAAAAGTCCAGGACCAGAAGGCTTTCCAGAGAAATTCTACCAAACATTTAAAGAAGAATTAATAACCTATTCTTCTGAAGCTGTTTCAAAAAACAGAAATGGAAGGAAAACTTCCAAACTCATTCTAGGCCAGCATTACCTTGATCCCAAACAAGACAAAGACCCCCACCAAAAAGGAGAAATACAGACTAATATCCCTGATAAATATGAATGTAAAAATTCTCACCAAGATACTACCCAATAGGATCCAACAGTACACTAAAAGGATTATTCACTATGAACAGTGAGATTTATTCTGGGATGCAAGGCAGGGCGGGGTGGGGAGGTTCAACAACTGCAAATCAACCAATGTGATATACCACATAATAAAAGAAAGGACAAGAACTACAAGATCCTCTCAGTTGATGCAGAAAAAGCATTTGACAAAGTACAGCATCCACCCTTGATAAAAATTCTTCACAGTGTAGGGATAGAGGAACCATCCCTCAATATCATAAAAGCCATGTACAAAAAGCCCGGAGCAAAATGGAATATGACAGGGATGTCCACTCTCACCACTGCTGTCAACATAGATCTAGAAGTCCTAGCCTCAGCAATCAGACAACAAAAAGAAATAAAAGACATCCAAACTGGCAAAGAAGAAGTCAAACTATCACTCTTTGTAGATGACATGATACTCCATGCAGACAACCCAAAAGACTCTACCCCAAAATTGCTAGATCTCATAGAGGAATTCAGCAAAGTGGCTGGATATAAAATCAATGTACAAAAATCCATTGAATTTCAATATACTAACAATGAGACAGAAAAAGAGAAATTAAGGAATCAATCCCATTTACACCAAAACCCATAAGATACATAGGAATAAACCTAACCAAAGATGTAAAGGACCTGTACTCTGAAAACTAGAGAACACTTGTGAAAAAAATTGAGAAAGACAAAAAGAAATGGAAAAACAGCCCATGTTTAGGGATTGGAAGAGCAAATTTGTTAAAACATCTATGCTACCCAGACCAATCCCCACATTCAATGTGAATCCTATCAAAATACCATCAACACTTTTCACAGAGCTGGAACAAATAATCCTAAAATTTGTATGGAACCAGAAAAAACCCGAATAGCCAGAGGATACTGAAAAAAGAAAACCAAAGCTGGTCACATCACAATTCTGGCCTTCAAGCTGTATTACTAAGCTGTAATCAACAAGACAGTATGGTCCTGCTGCAAAACCAGATACAAATATAAATGGAACAAAATAGAGAACCCAGAAATGGACCCTCAACTCTACGGTCAACTAATCTTCAATAAAGTAGGAAAGAATATTCAATGGAAAAAAGTCTTTTCAACAAATGGTGTTGGGAAAATTGGACAGCCACATGCAGAAGAATGAAACTGGACCACTTTATTACACCATACACAAAAATAAAATCCAAACTGAAGCGCCTGGGTGGCTCAGTGGGTTAAGCCGCTGCCTTCGGCTCAGGTCATGATCTCAGGGTCCTGGGATCGAGGCCCGCATCGGGCTCTCTGCTCAGCAGGGAGCCTGCTTCCCTCTCTCTCTCTCTCTCTCTGCCTGCCTCTCTGTCTACTTGTGATCCCTCTCTGTCAAATAAATAAATAAAATCTTAAAAAAAAAAAACAAAAAACGGAGAAAGACCTAAATGAGAGTTAGGGATCCTCCAAATCCTAGAGAAGAACATGGGCAGCAACATCTTTGACTTTGGCCACAGAATCTTCTTGCTAGACATGTCTCCAAAGGCAGGGGAAACAAAAGCAAAAATGAACTATTGGGACTTCATCAAGATAAAAAGCTTCTGCACAGCAAAGGAAAGACTCAACAAAACTAAAGGGAGAAGATATTTGCAATGTATTATCAGATAAAGAGCTGGTATCCAAGATCTATAAAGAACTTATCAAACTCAACATTGAAAATACAAATAATCCAGTCAATAAATAGGCAGAAGACATAAACAGACATTTCTCCAAAGACGACGGCCAAATGGCCAACAGACACATGAAAAAATGTTCCACATCATTTGGCATCAGGGAAATACAAATCAAAACAATAATGAGATACCACCACACACTGGTCAGAATGGGTAAAATTAACAAGTCAGGAAACAACAAATGTTGGCAAAGATGCAGAGAAAGGGGAACTTTCTTACACTGCTGGTGGGAATGCAAGCTGGTACAGCTACTCTGGAAAAAGGTATGGAGCTTCCTCAAAAAGTTAAAAATAGGACTACCCTAAAACCTGGCAATTGCACTAATAGCTATTTAACCAAAGGATACATACATAGTGATCTGAAGGGGCATCTGCACCCCAATGTTTATAGAAGCAATGTCCACAACAGTCAAACTATGAAAAGAACCCAGATGTCCACATGTCCACCAACAGATGAATGGATAAAGAAGATGTGGGGTGTGTGTGTGTGTGTATACACACATACATACAGACACACACACACAAACACAATATATATATATATATATATATATATATATATATATACACACACACAATCAGAGAAAGGTAATTATCATATGATTTCATTCATATGTGGAATTTAAGAAACAAAACAGAGGATCATAGGGGAAGGGAGGAAAAATAAAATAAGACAATCAGAGAGAGGGGCCTACCATAAGAGACTCTTTACTATAGGAAACAAACTAAGGATTGCTGGAGGGGAGGCAGGGAAGGGGATGGGTAACTGGGTGATGGGCATTAAGAAGGACATGTGATGTAATGAGCACTGATGAATCACTGAACTCTACATCTGAAATCATTAATACTATATATTAATTGAATTAAAATAAAATTTTTAAAAAGAAAAGAGAAAATAAATTCTATGGCTTCAATCCTTGGAGATTAGTTGAGAAAAGCCTTTGTCTAGACATAAGAACTATTGCTAAATGTTCCCGTGCATTTAAAACTTAAAAATTATATATTCTTAAAAATATTTAAAAATATTTTCAAATTCTATATTC
This sequence comes from Mustela nigripes, assembly GCF_022355385.1. Classification (NCBI taxonomy): domain Eukaryota; kingdom Metazoa; phylum Chordata; class Mammalia; order Carnivora; family Mustelidae; genus Mustela; species Mustela nigripes. The sequence continues at coordinate 29,049,312 of NC_081558.1, forward strand.
TTTATCGGTGAGTTCAGTGTTCTGTATATTGCAATTAGGTCATTTTTGTTCAAGGTGATATTTAAATCTTCTATATATTTACTAACTTATTTTTCTGCACATTCAGTTAATTAATGAAGAGGGCATGATAAAATCCCAAGTAAGGTTGAAGATTTCTATATTTCTTCTTTTACTATTATATTTACTTACTTTTTAATATATTTGAGGTCATGCTATTTGTATGCATACATATAATTACAGTGTACCTTTTGGTTAGTGTTTGCATGGTACTGGTGTTTTGTGTGTTGTTTTTTATTTATTTATTTTTTTAGATTTTATTTATTTATTTGAGAGAGAGCAAGCAGGGGGCGAGGCAAAGGGAGAGGGAGAAAAAGACTCCCTGCCAAGCAGGGTGCTTGACACATGGCTTGATCCCAGGACCCTGGGATCATGACCTGAGCAGAAAGCAGCTGCTTACCAGACTCAGGCATCCCTGTTTTTTACATGCTTCTATTCTTTATATGGCTTTATATTTAGAGTATGCCTCATGTTGTCTGCATACAGTGGTCTTCTTTTTATAACACAGTCGATTAATCTTTGTTTTTAAATTGAACTACTTAGTCCTTTCACATTAATGTAATTACTCTAACATTTGTGTTTAAATCACTATGGTAATATGTTCTTTACTTGTTCTAGAGTTCTTTGTTCCTTAATTCTGCTTTTGTCTTAAATTACACAATTTTTTAAAAAATTATCCCATTTTCCCCTTCCATCAGCTTGTTAGTTATACATTCTTTTAGTGCTTACCACAAAAATAAATTGTGCTCCCTTGACTTATTTGAATATAGCATAATTGACTTTAACCTGGATAAGGACTTTACATGATTTTAACTTCATTCACTCCCCATCCCACTGACACCTTGTGCGTTATTACTGCTTTTTATTGCAAAAATAAATTTTTTATGATTTTACAAAATTAAATTTTATTAAAATTTGTTTTTAATTCTACATATATTTTCTTTTAAACTTTTTTGTTATGGAGAGTTCTAACATACATAAAAATAGATTTCATAATAAGATAAAGCCCCTCTATTCATCACTTTGTTTAATTACTTTTAGCTCATGACCAATTCTGTTCCTTTTTTATCTCCAACCATTTTCCCCTCAACCATATTATTTTAGAGTAAGTCCCAAACATCATATCATATTTCTCAAAATTATCTCTTATAACACACTCTTTATTGTGTGTCTTTAAAAGATGAATAATTTTGGAAACATAAATATAATAATAGTATCAAGCATATAGAAAAATTAACAATCCCAGAATATTCTGTTAATGTTCAAATTTCCAAGTGTCTAAAATATTATAACTATTTTAAAGGCATTTTTGAATCAAGATCCAAATAAGTTCTGCACACTGTAATTGGCTGATATATCTTTTAAGGTACATTTAACCTATCAATCCCCTTAAACCTTTTTTCCCTTGCTACTTACTCATTGGAGAAACTGTCTTGTTTGAATTGAGCTTTTCTATGATCTGATATTTTTCCATGGTATTGTATTAAATAATGTGTTCCCTATCTGTATATTCTGTTTGTTGGTATTTAGGTCTAGAGGCTTAATCAAATTTAGGTACATTTTCTTGTTTTATTTTTGGCAAGACTATATCATGGCCTGTGTGTGTGCTTCTCTTAATAAGCACACCATGCCTGCTTGTATTTCTGTAATATTCATAAGCATTAACGTTCAATGCCTGCATCCTTACTATTTTTTTAAATAATACTGTGGTTCACTAACATCCTCCGATGGTAATCAATTGTTATTGTTATTATTAACTAGTGTTCATTAACTCATGGATTTAATATATTTCTTGCATTTCAGTCCATTGCAGTTACTATTCTGATGGATGTGTAAATTTTCCCATTTTTGGTCCCAAGGAGTTAAACTTCATTAGACATTATTTTGGTTGTTTTAAAGTCTACCTTAATTTATATTTACTTATACACTTATCGTTTTTGGTGCTTTTCATCCTTCCTGCATTTTCACAATTCCATCTTGGACCATTTCTCTTCCAGCTGAAGAGCTCCCCTTAATGATTTCAATGTAGATATGCTGGTAATTAATTCTCATCGTTTTAATTTTTCCAAAATTCTCTCTCTTGAAGGATACCATTTTGGGTATAGAATTATAGATTGGCAATTATTTTCTTTGTCACTTTAAATATGCCATCTGATTGTTTTCTAGTTTCCATTGTTTCCGTTTAACAATTAACTATCAATCTAATTGGTGTTGCTTTGAAACTGTGTCTTTTTTCCTCTCGGTGCTTTAAGATTTTTTATTTCTTTTTGGTTTTTCGACAGTTTTACTATACTATGCCTACATATTTTATTTCATTTTCTTTGCTAATGGAATTTCTTGAACATATGGCTGGATGTTGTTTACCAGTTTTGGAAAATTCTTGATCAGTGTCTCTTCAAATATTTATTCTGCCTCTATTTTCCCTCTAAACTCCAATGACAAGGCCCAGAAGTTCACAATCCAGTAACTCTTAAAGAGGTTTTTTATTTATACATCATTTTTTCCATTCCATAATTTAATCTGGATATTTTCTACTGATCTATCTTTTAAGAACCTTCTCCTCTGATGTGTTTAACATGTTTTTAAATTCATCTACTGAGTTTTTAATTTCAATTACCGTAATGTTAAGATTGAAGCTGTCCATTTGATTCCTAGTATAGTTACATATTTCTGGTGAAATTTTCTATATTCATCAACTATTTGGAAATCCATGTATGATAACTCCAATATCTGAATCACTTTTGGATCTACTACTCTTGGCTCTATTTCTCTCTTGATTTTTGGTCATTTGTTCCTGTTTTTCTGCATGCCTCTAATTGGTTTATGACAGATACATTGTTTATGGAAAGTGTTACAAATTAGAACAGTGTTACTTCCTCCCGAGATGATTTGATTTTCCTCTGTCAGACAGAGAGTACAAATAAATCATCTTGATTCAGTTAGGCTGATCTATTTCCAGTTCAGTCTTATCCTAGGATGTAGCTATTTAGGGGCCTTGATTAAAAGCTGTGAGTTTACCAGGATCCTATGTCCTCAGAAGCTCTGAACTCTACAGACTCTATGAGACTGCCAAAATCTCTGCTCTGCCTTTTACTCACTTATCAGATGTTTTCAACTTTATTTTTTGCTGTCTCACACTAGAAATATGCAGTAAGGTCTTAAGGAAAATTCCACATAGCATATTTAACTCATTTTCTTTGCTTCCTTTCCTGTGGAATCTTGGTTCCTTGGGCTTTACAAATCAGGAAAAACATTAAGTTTTTTCCATTTTAGAAAAAAAAAAGTTAAGTTCCTTTTTTATGTGTTCATGCCTTCATTTTCCCCAATTTTTAATACTTTCAAAAGCCTATCACTTTCTCATTATTCCAAAATGAACACAAAGAAACATGTAGTAATAGAAAGCAAAAAGTATTGACCTTCACTAAGCAATCAACACTCAGATAATGTCAGGAAATCTGGAGCTTTCTCAAGTAGGAATATGGAAGAAAAAGAAGGGAGACGTGTTATTTATCACAGACAATACTCAGCACAATTTTATTGCTCCTTGGGGAATCCAAAGCTTTTAAAGATGCTATTATTATTTGGAAGCTCTCCAGAGATCACTAAGTATTAAAAATAGCACCTGTACTCTGCTAAGTCAAATCACCTGTTTATTACCCAGAGTGAAGAAAATCATTTAATAAAATATTACAGACCCTTGTTCAAAATCATGCTCACAATTCATATGCTCAGAGAAGTTAAAGGGAACATCTATGCCCAGCTCAGTACATATTTTTTAAATGGATAACTCATTTAATGGGGAGATAGAGACAATTTCACTGTTTTTTAAATTAAAGACATTAAAGTTTTTTTTTTCAAATAGTCGGAATAAGACCTCTATAATATAGCATCTTCTGTTTTTTCTTGTTCAGCATTTACATAAAACCTTTGTGATAAGCAGTCCATTTTTTTCCCCCTTTGTAGAGCCTATTTCCCCTACTGTACCTTGAATACAGATGTAGGAACATGACCCAGGCCTGGCCAATCACTACTCTGACCCACTGGCCACAGTTATTTGTTCAGCAATGAGCATGTAATCCATGTTAGTCTAATGAGACTCAGTACTTGGGTTTTATAAAAACTACTAGAAAATAAAAGTCTGCTAGATTGTTAAACTAGTAGAATGGAAGGCCCAGAGTGGTGTCATCACATAAAGAAGTCCTGCCTGAATGAAGCCAAAACTACCTAGAACTTTTCAGTTACATGAGCCAACAAATTGCCCTTAATTACTTAAGCCAGCTTAATAAAACTCTGTGTTTTAGACCTACAAATAAGAGTCCTTACTAACATAGTTACATCCAAAAAGTACATAGAAGCAACTGAGTCTTTCAATAAAAGTAATTAACCCCCAAGCTTAAGAGAAAACTCTAGTAGCTGCTATTTAAAATGATGCAGTGGCGTTAGAAATACTTATCATGTATATGGTAAAATTTATTCCATTCCACTGATAATGTTTTCATTTCCCACTTCCATTTACATTATTCCCAAGACATGAGAAATGAACATTTATCAATAATATTAAATAACATCATTCCCTTCTTGAAGTTCTTTTTTTTTTAATTAATTTATTTATTCGACAGAGATCACAAGTAGGCAGAAAGGCAGGCCGAGAGAAGGAGAGAGAGAGAGGAGGAAGCAGGCTCCCCACTGAGCAGAGAGCCCCATGTGGGGCTCAATCCCAGGACCCTGGGATCATGACCTGAGCCAAAGGGAGAGGCTTTAATCCACTGAGCCACCCAGGCACCCCCCTTCTTGAAGTTCTAAGGATAGATTATTATTGGCATTTTAACCTATTCCTCACAGATGCTCAGTTATTGGGGGACTAGAGCAAGTTATAAAAGATTCCAAGAAATGGAGGAATCTTCATGTGTTTTATATTTTTTAAAATTCTGCCTTCAGCTTTGGTTTACCATGATGATTGTTTTTGGTAGCCATCACCAATATTCCTAGGATAAAGCCTTCAAATAAAACGAGAATTCCTCAGCATCTTCTTTTTCCTTTAAGTGGGCATAGATTTAAACATGTGCACATACTAGGGATCACACATTTCCACCTATGGCATTTAATTATGAGTAAAGTAAAAGGTGCAAAACCAGAATTTTAATTATTAGTTCAATAAACTTTTGCATCTAATTTCTGAATGATTTTCTTCCTTTCTGGAAAGTCATCTAATACCAACAGTGGTATACAGGGGAAATCAAAGTGAGTCAGGAACCAAAGAGGCATAAGGAAGGTACATGTCAGAATTACTAATTTTAAAAAAGATGAAATAATCCTTTCCCTAAAATCATGCTCTACCAATATATGCTAAACTTTGAAGTGTGACTTTATTTCCCTCATTCACAACTAATCACTATTTTCAGAAGGATGATACTAAAGAGAAAGATTTGGGGAGATTTATAGCAATTTCAAAAATCCAAGAAGTCAAAAGAAAAATGACAAGTTTGTTGGTTATCTAAAGTAGAATTTTCAGTGGGCCAAAAATTCACCAAGACAGTGGTTTTTAAACTTTACTATGGGTTCTATTCAAAAAAGTTTGAAAATCACTGCCTTAATATGTGTGTGTCTGTGTGTGTGTGTGCATGTGTGTGTACACATGTGCGTGTGTGTATAAAATGATCACTTATACTTGTACATTAAAAAAAAAATCTTACCTGGGTGGTAAAATCCACCTGGGTGACTCAATCATTTAAGTGTCTAATTCCTGATTTCGGCTCAGGTTATGATCTCAGGGTCGTGAGATCGAGCCCCACATCAGGCTCTGTGCTGGGTGTTGAGCGTCCTTAAGATTCTCCCTCTCCTTCTGCCCCTCCTCAACTCTCTCTCTCAAAAAATTTTACATTTTAAATGAACTCTAATATTTTCTATTGTATCCTATTTTAGTCTATTACTTCCATTCTATTAAAATGTCAATCACAAATCACTAAATTGTTTTCACAACCCACCAATAACTTACAACTAGATATAAAACATATGATTTGGCATCACTAAAACATATATCACAGCTTAGGCCAAGAGAATTAGACATGTTTAAATCATCACCACACGAATTTCAATTAAGACTTTTCTGAAAAGAAATCAAATCAACTCTATACAGTGGAGTTTCTTATAACATTCATCAACTTCACCAAATATTTTCATAAAGCACTTGAAATGAGATGTTTCATTTAGAATGACAACCCTCTGTACATACTATGAAATAACCTACCACGAGCTCATCCTCTCAAGTTTGCTCCAAAGACACTAACCTTTTCCTTTTGTTTTCTTTTCAACCGTTTGTCTCTATAAAAGATCAGTAAAACACAGTGCCACAGGGTAATATTCTAATGTAATGAAGAGGTAATCTTATTTTCTGTTCTGTTTACTGTTGATTATTGTTTCTATGAAGAAAATGCTATAATGAACCTATAGGAAGACAATGATTTGATGAATGACAAATGTGGCATGTAACCGATAAATACTCTTCTTGCCACACCAGTATATATATATCATTTGGCTCCTCCAGATTTTCTTAGAGCTTGAACCTCATGATAACTCTCCTCCCTGAGATATGTCTATATCTATATCTATATCTATCTATATCTATATCTATTTTGAGAGATTTTTTTTTAAAAACTTGGAGGCAGGTGCTGGGAAGGAACATTTCCTTTCCAGATTCTCTATTAACTAAAAATTCCAATGCCCTGAATGTCTTTTTTCCCCCATTTTAAAAAATGTGACTTGCATTTCTATTTAAAGGACTTCCTGTACTAACTCCTGCCTTAGAATTTACATGTTGGTATGTTTGAAAGTACTCCCTGCAGAAATCACACACGGAGATCACTGTCACTGTGACAGACTGAGGATGGGTTGGTGAGTTACCCATTGACTCCCATATCACATTTGCTATATTGTTGAGACTACAGGGTAGACCCAGCTTATGAAATTTTTTTTTGTCTTCTTTCTACTTTAAAGATCATTTATAATCACACACACACAAAACAGAGAGTGAGGCAAAATATTTTAAGTCCCTTCTCACTGAGGTTGAAAGCTGAAGCAAATGGCACAATCCTCAGAGCTAAGAGTGAACCTGTATGGTAAAAAGCACCAATGTTACAGCATGGCTGGTTCCTCATTATGACCAAATGGTCTGCTCTAAACTCTGAGGTGCAATCAATGGTGGCTTTCTCAAATGTGTTCTTAAAGGTTGAAATTTATCATACTTATGCTCAGGCACCCAGAAGATGCTTGAATGTGTGGCTATGTGCAAAAGAGAAATGAAACCTACAGAGCTTCAGATTGAAAGAGCGATGAAATATACACAGCCTCAGGGAGCATGGGTGGCTCAGTGGGTTAGGCATCTGCCTTTAGTTCGGGTCATAATCCCACGGTCCTGGGATTCAAGCCCCGCATCTGGCTCCCTGCTTGGCAGGAAGCCTGCTTTTCCCTCTCTGGCTTCCCCTGCTTGTGTTCCCTCTCTCGCTGTATCTCTCTCTCTCTCTCTCTCTCTCTGTTAAATAAATAGATAAAATCCTTTTAAAAAATAATAAATAAATAAATACACACAGCCTCCGCCTGATTGTAGGTGCTACAATAATTCCAAAATGGTATGCAGAACAGTAGGATGCTGGCCTCCTCCATTAAGGAAGACATCCTTAGCCATGTTGCTTAGCACAGTTTCAGAAGAAGGCATGAGGCCAGCAGAGAAAAATTTCATCAGAAATCCTTATTCCTTAATCCCATCTCTTTCATTCTCTCCTTCATTCCACTTCCCCAAGTGAAAAACACTGGAAAGAAAAGAGGGAGGGTTGAGGACAAGAAAACACAGGTGTGACCCCTGTTGGGTGTGGATATTTCCGGTCAGTTCCAAAGTGAGTCAATAACCAGATATATGCCTTCCTGGAGTCAAGTCCTTAAACAATCCTAGAGAGAAGCAGCTTACTGGTGGTTAGGGTACTACTTCATTTTTAATGTGCCTATAAATCACCCTGGGATCGTGTTAAAATGCCAGCTTTGATTTTGGGGTGCATTTCTGCTCTCATGGGAAACCCAAGCTGGCACCCCCTGGGATGCTCCACTGCCACTCTTTATCTTTACAGGGATTTCACCCACCTCCCTTTCCTTTGCCTCTACCTCCAGCGGAGAGGATTGCATAGTAGAAAGGATGGCATAGTAAAAGGATGGCATGGTAGAAAAAGCACTGGTTCTGGAATCAAAGTTGGGTCGGAATCCCATCTCTGCAACTGATTTGCAATCTGTAATTATAGGTGATTTTTTAAAAAATCCCTCTGAAGTTCATTTTCTCCATCCATAAACTGGGCATGCCACCTTCCTGATTCTCACAATTATCACAAGGGACCCTATGCGCACATCCTGCCAGGTTCATCTTTGATATGAATGAATAAAGAGTCTGCAGCACAGTAATTCTACCCACAGGTAAAAACAAGAGGGGGGTGCTACATTGTTGGAAGATACCTTAATTTTTCTTAATACTGTACCTTTGGCTCTTTCTTAGATCCCAAACTATATATTTCATAGAGGTCTATACAGTAAGTCAAGTATTTCCCCCCATTTACCCCCCCATACTTTTCTGATTCCAGAAAGCCACTCTCTGATCATGCTTTTAGTCATGACAGAATCCAGGGCAGACCAGTTTTAAAAAATGTTTCTTGCTGTATTTAATGGTAAAAATGTACTTGATAATTTTCTTGCCCCCAATTATTTCAGTTCCTAGACTTGTTCTGGACTTCTTGGGCTTCCATTTCCAAAGACAGATCCTCCTTGTCCTCAGGCTACCCCTTCCAGTCTCTGTTCTCCCACCCGAAGTCAGGCTCCGCTTCACTCTCAGGGTAAAGAAGATGAGGGCACCCTCTCCTTCCCATGTTGTCCATCTGGTGAGTCTGAGTTCCTCTGGGGGAATCCAGAGGCACCTCAGAATTACCCAGAAGAATGAAGGAAAAAACAGCTAATGCAAACCTGCCCTAATCCTCCCACATCCATGGGCTGATTCCAGTGCTCCAAACCCAGGTTTAATAAAGAGGTGACAAGAAGCAGGCCAGCTGTATTGAATATAATGGAAACACAGAAGGAAAACGAAGAGAAGAACCATGGAATAGTAACTATAGTTGCCACATCCTGTCTCCCAACTGCCACTGACAGCTGCCAAGATAGATGGGGTTGGAAGTGGACAGGCCCTGGGGATCAAGCCTTGACCCTTCTCAGCCCCATGATGATTCCTGTTTAGGTGACCAAAGAGTCTTGGGTACCATCAGAGCAGAAAAGACATATCAACCACAGAAGTCCCACCTCATGGCAAGAATCAATGACCATTCTCACCTGCCCCCCATTCCCTCAGCCTCATTGGCCTCTTTCCCACAAGCCATTACAGAACAAGTGGGGACTGCTTCCGCTTCCATCTCAGACTGAATCAGATGAATGAATTATTGGCTGATCTGTCTTACGAGATTGATCGACATGATATTGGCAACTCCGTATGATTCAACCTCATATCCTGTTCAGCAAAACAAAGTTCACTGTCACACACACACACACACACACACACACACACACACACACACACCCCAATAACAACAATAACAAAACTAAACCATTTCTGTGGCTGAGCTACACTGGCCTGAACAAAATGATCTCAAATGCATTTGCCAAAAGGCTATATCTTTTATTTTTCGTTATTGCTGTTTTTTGTTTTGTTTTTTGGGTTTTTTTAGGATTTTACTTATTTATTTGTCAGAGAGACAGAGAGATAGAGAGAACACAAAGCAAGGGGAGTGGCAGGCAGAGGGAGAAGCAGGCTCCCTGCTAAGCAGGAGCCAGACCGTAGAGCTCTATCCCAGGACCCTGGGATCATGACCTGAGCCAAAGGCACTTACTGGACTGAGCCACCTGGGTGTCCCAAAGCTGCATATTTTTTTTTAAAAGATTTTTATTTTATTTATTTGACAGAGATCACAAGTAGGCAGAGAGACAGGCAGAGAGAAAGGGGAAACAGGATCCCCGCTGAGCAGAGAGCCTGGTGCAGGGCTGGATCCCAGGACCCTGAGGTCATGACCTGAGACAAAGGCAGAGGCTTTAACCCACTGAGCCACCCAGGTGCCCCAAAGCTGCATATTTTAAACTAAAACATATTTACAGTGGCTCTCACCCTTACTTTCTGCGTTTCTAAGGCAAAAGCATTTCAGGAAACTTCTTTAGGAAACCTCCCATCTGAAGCAGCAACAATCCATCAAACACAACGCAATCTCTGTGCATTTCCTTGGTGTAAGGCACAAGAGGCACAAAACAATAAACAAAACGCCATGTCTGCCTCTAAGGAGTAACACCTAGCTGGAGAAAGCAGAGGGAACAGGCAAAAAGGTAAAGAATGAAACAACACTATTAGAAATGCCACAAGACAGACCATAATCATTTGCTAAATGAGAGGAACGGAAAATAAGTGCAGTGAGTTGAGAGCCAGGAGCAATCACCTAGAATCTGATTTGAGCCACTTTCCACCTAATTCAGCTCATCAATCACCACACCCTCCCACCTACTTCCTCTGGGAAGTTATCACAGAAAATGAAAATCACCTCTCTGCCTACTCATAACTCCCGGACGACGGTGCCAGAGATATGGACCCAGTAGGTCTCAGACCACTCCCTGCCAATTACTGGACCCATCTCAGAAAGAGACAGAAGAACAGCATCACTTCTGCCAGCCACTTTTCTCTTCCAGATGAGGTTGGTGTGCCATGGGAAGGGGTATTTAAATGCTAATGGCATGTGCTTCGACATAAACTGCAGCCACCTGGCGGTTAAGTAAACTTTTCTAAACCTCTTAATTCAAGTTTCAATCCTTCTGAGCAGGGCCCAAGGGTCAAAAACGGCTGTAAGTATACCATAAATGCCAATTTCGGTACAAATGAAGCCAAGTTCACACCACACATCCACTGGCTATTTCAGCTTGTGTCTGTATGCTCTCATGCACACACTCCCGGGTTTCCCAGCTGGTCCTCTCTGCTGACATCCCCACTGAGGACAGTCCCCAGCCGTAAACCTGGTCTCCAATGTCCGCCAGAATTAGGCTGCTTCCTTACCCAAGGAACCAAGGCCAAGTGCTCTGTGAATGGCAGACTCTCAAGGCAGCAGCAGCCCTGGCTGTCTCCCTGCTCCCTGCACTAAAGCCACATTAGAATGTTCCATGCAGAAATGAGAAAATGCCCTTTGGGAGAACAACACTGCTACCCTTTGTCACCAGGGCCTGATAGAGGTTCACTCACACCTCAAGGAAACATCTCTAATTAGGCCCTTTCTCTCAACTCCCACACCTAATCCATGAGAAAGATCTGTCAATTTCACCCACCAAATATCCATCAAGCCCTCCCCTTTTCTTCCTCTCTGCAGGCATCCTGTCAGTTGAATATTAATTACTATTACCATTGCCACTTAGGTGGGCCTTGACTCAAGCCTCCTAATATCCTATTTCCACTCCTGCTCTTCCAGTCCATCTGAACATAGCAGCAAGAGGAACTTTCTAAAAACACTAAATGGATCCTAACATTCTGGACTTAAGACCTTTAGGGTCTTCCTCTTACACTCAGTATAAAATCCTCATCTGTACGGCCTTCTGGGACCTGGTCCCAGCTTCTCTTGACAGGAGACCATCCAGTGCAGAAAGTAGGAGAGGCCTGGCTTCAGCTTCCAACCACCCAACTAGCATCCAAGGTCCACTGTTCCCCAAGAGAAGCCTGGTCCTCTGCTCACCGTGTGTGCTGTGCAGCTTTGGGCCAGTTAATTACTTTCCCTGTGCTTCAGTTGCCTCACATGCAAAGCTGCACATCTCATCGGACAGTTAGAGAAGCAAAGTGAGATACTACATGTAAAACGCTAAGAACAGCCTCAGTCCAAGGAAGTGTTTCATAATCAGCCTGGTGTGCTTTCCTTCCTCAAACACATCATACCCACTCCTTCCATCCACTGTTTCCTCTGCTTGGAACGCTTTTTCTTTGTTTGTTTATTTATTTTTAATTTACTTTTATTTTTTTTCAGTGTTCCAAGATACATTGTTTATGTACCACACCCAGTCCTCCATGCAATTCGTGCCCTCAATACCCACAACCAGGCTCACCCAACCTCCCCACCCCCACCCCTCCAAAACCCTCAGTTTGTTTCTCAGAGTCCACAATCTCTCATGGTTTGTCTCCCCCTCCAATTTCCCCCAACTCCCCTCTCTTCTCCATCTCCCAATGCCCTCCATGTCATTCCGTATGCTCCACAAATAAGTGAAACCATATGATAATTGACTCTCTCTGCTTGACTTATTTCACTCAGCATAATCTCTTCCAGTCCCATCCATGTTGATACAAAAGTTGGGTATTCATCCTTTCTGATGGAGGCATAATACTCCATTGT
>NC_081558.1:29671184-29673052 GCF_022355385.1 Mustela nigripes
CCCCCCCGCCTTGCATCTCCACTTTCTCTTATCAGGGAGATCATATGATCCAACTAACACTTCTTTTATTTTATTTATTTATTTGACAGAGATCACAAGTAGGCAGAGAGAGAGGAGGAAGCAGGCTCCCCGGGGAGCAGAGAGCCCGATGCCGGGCTCGATCCCAGGACCCTGGAATCATGACCTGAGCTGAAGGCAGAGGCTTAACCCACTGAGCCACCCAGACGCCCCTCAACTAACACTTCTTTTTTTTTTTTTTTAAAGATTTTTATTTATTTATTTGATAGACAGAGAGACAGGCAGAGAGAGAGGAGGAAGCAGGCTCCCCACTGAGCAGACTATCAATGCTAAGTATTCTTAACCACACAAAGGTAGCACTGTTTTTATTGAATATATGGATTTATATTAGGTCACTTTATTGAAACAATCTTACTGACACAAATACTGTGGCGGTGCTCTCGGTCAGAAGAAGACAGATGAGGAGAGTGATGACGATCCATCAGTATCCAGAGCTCTATTCAAGGCCACCCCAGGGAGTCCAAGGAATGGAGCTTCCTGCTGGATAACTCCAACTCATGGCTGCAACATTAAATTCTTGGAAAGGAGAGGGGAGTGACATCAGCTAGATTACAAAGAGCACGTGGTGCTTTCCACTTAACTATGATCCAGATATGAAGCAAACTCCAACAGTTCACTTTCTGAATTTATTACCAACAACGGAGAGAACTGAACTACCCAGACTAATTCCACCAAAACAGAAAGAGCATGACCAGACTTCACATTCGCTCTTCAAGGATTTCACAAAATACGTGTCCACCTCCTGTAGGCCAGGCAATGTAGGACGTTTACAATCTTCAGCTCTTACAGTAGTAAGCTTGTAAGATAGGAATTAGTCATCCCCATTATACAGAACAGGATACTGAGACTCAAAAAAGATTCTCCTCTGCTCACAAATCACATGATAATGTTCATTCATTCACTCAAGAAACATCGACTGAAAACCTTCCACGTTCTACAACACCTTCAGAAGGGAATGACACATCCTGGCCTTAGTGGAAATGACAATCTTCTAAGTGGCAAAGCCAGATTTCACGTCCTGGCTCTTTCCCACGGTTTTGAAAACTAATTAAATGATCCCAACGGACTTGGAGATCAATCAGAAGCCAATTTCTGTATCCTGCACCTGCAGCACCTGCTTTGCCCTCCCTTTTCCACCTGCACTCCTGCAGATTAACAGTCATGGGAACCAAGTCACCATCAAGAAGTGCTAGTTGAGGGGCCCCTGGGTGGCTCAGTGGTTTAAGCCTCTGCCTTCAGCTCAGGTCATGATCTCAGAGTCCTGGGATCAAGCCCAGCATCGGGCTCCCCGCTCAGTGGGGAGCCTGCTTCCTCCTCTCTCTCTGCCTGTCTCTCTGCCTACTTGTGATCCCTCTCTCTGTCAAATTTAAAAAAAAAAAAAAAAAAAAAGAAAAGGCATAATGGGAAGATAGTGAGTAGGGATTTTCTGTTTGAAGGGTTTATGAAGTTTAACCAATTGGGTGTACCCTATTTGTGTGTGTGTGTGTGTGTGTGTTTGGTACTTTTTTCAAATGGAGTTTTGTGAGAAATCCTAGTGCTACTATCAATATCACTCCTGTTTGAGTGGGGACTCTATGGGGGAAATTAGGATTTAACGTCCGTTTTTTTTTTTTTTTTTTTTTTTAAAGATTTTATTTATTTATTTGACAGAGAGAGATCACAGTAGGAGAGAGGAAGGGAAGAGATCACAGAGAGAGGAAGGGAAGCAGGCCCCCCGCTGAGCAGAGAGCCCGATGTGGGACTCGATCCCAGGACCCTGAGATCATGACGTGAGCCGAAGGCAGCGGCTT
>NC_081558.1:29673152-29682829 GCF_022355385.1 Mustela nigripes
AGAGAGATCATAGTAGGAGAGAGGAAGGGAAGAGATCACAGAGAGAGGAAGGGAAGCAGGCCCCCCGCTGAGCAGAGAGCCCGATGTGGGACTCGATCCCAGGACCCTGAGATCATGACGTGAGCCGAAGGCAGCGGCTTAACCCACTGAGCCACCCAGGCGCCCCTTAACGTCCGTTTTTGTTCTGTTCCATATTGTTGCGCTGTGGTGGGTGAAATTGTGAAGAAAGGAAATCCTGTGTAGTCAGTGGGGGTCGTAATCTTGATCGTGTGAGTTCCTACCTTTCTACCATTTGGGACTTGAGACCTAGAAGAGGTACAAAATGAGGATCCAAAAAACACATTGTCTGGTCTTTTGCAATACCTGCCTCTCTGTGTTTATGTATGTCAATGAAATATTTTATTTTTTAAAAAACACAGTGTGTGGGGTGCCTGGGTGGCTCAGTGGGTTAAACCTCTGCCTTCGGCTCGGGTCATGATCCCAGGGTCCTGGGATCAAGCCCCACATCAGGCTGTGTGCTCAGCAGGGAGCCTGCTTCCCCTGCTCTGCCTGCCTCTCTGCCTACTTCTGCCTAACTTGTGATTTCTCTTTCTGTCAAATAAATAATCTTAAAAACAAAACAAAACAAAACACGGTGTGCCGATGAAGCTCTTTCCGTGGAAAATTGATAGGTGAATTTGAGAAGTACTGCAATTGGAAAGGACTAGGAGTCCGGCTCTTAGAGACTTACCTATCTTTTTGCCGTATGAAATGGCTAATTACACTGGGAACCAGAGACAGGTGGCTGTAGCATCTTACTTGGTAAATAAAGAATGATGTTAACCTCTCCAGAATGCTATTGAATTTGGGCAGAAAATCCTATAAAGGAGAAAGAGCTGTAGAGTGTAATAAACTCCCAGGTGCTCAATAAAACCCCTGTTCCACTTATGCTGGCTGGTCAAGATCAAGGGCGCCGCTGCCAGAGCTGTGGAAAGCTCCTTACCAGTGGGAAGGTGATGAGATTTCTCCTCTCCTGCTATCCGTCTGAATTACTTCTGCGCCTGACGGAGACAGGGACTCGCTTTTGATAACAGTTCCAGACTTTGGATATCTTATATCCCTTAAGTTAAACCCACCAGTCTTTATTTGGCAAATAATTTCCACTTCTGGGGAGGGCATGTGGTCACTGTGACAAGCCTGTGTTCAGTTCTCTGCTGATACTTTGAGGCCATGGGACTGGGAGCCGGCCGCTCAGCGTTGGCGCTGTCTTTTCCTGGGTGAGCCAGTGGGCACAAGGAGGACCAGCTTTGCAGAGGTTGGGGAGCTGGAATCAAATGACACCCACAGTGTATCTGGCTGGTGGTTTTCCAGTTACTGGGTTTCTCTAGGTTTAAGGCGGTCAGTGCTCTCTCTTGTACACTGTGGGATGTTTAGTAGGATCTCTGATGCCACTAGCCTCCCCTGTACCCCCTGACCTGTGATTCTAAGGATGCCTCCAGACATATTTGCTCCCTGACTACTGATTAGAAAGGTACTTGAAGCCTAATGTTAAATTTTTCCTTTGATTGAAAATGGTGTTGGAGGAAAATGGAATGGAGGAATGATTTCAATTTAATATTATCCATGATACTTAATTAAAAAATTATATCATGATTGTGTCCCCCTCTACTTTTTTTTTTTTAAACTCATTCATTGAATGAGTGATTTAAAAGGTGAAGCCGTGGAGTGCCTGGGTGGCTCAGTCATTTGAGTGGCCGACTCTTGATTTCAACTCAGGTAATGATTTGGGGATCGTGAGATCAAGCCCCATGTTGGGAAGATTCTTTCCCCCTGCTGTGTTTCTCTCAAAAAAATAGATCTTTAAAGAAAAATGTTAAGCCTAGCCGTTGGCTTAAACCAGCATTAATTGCTTTAGGATAGACATGAAAACAATAGAATGGTCTCCTGAGACCAACAATTGTAATAGAAGAACTCAGATCCTAAGAGAGTAACAAATGAACTCAAAACTTAAATGTGTCCCCAGCAAGCTAAATTTGGATTGCACAAGTTACGTATTTGATTTATACTTTTAACCTCTGCAGACCTCTAAAAATGTCTATTTCTAAGGTGCATAAGCACTGACATAAGGTTGGGAGGAAATATCTTTCTAACTTTTCCTGTAAAGTCTGGTATCTTTGACATAAGCATACTAGAAATGAAAATATAAATATTTGGTTGTTGGATAATGATATTAGTCATATTAAAAATCATGCTCAAATCCAACTTATGGTACCTAGTATGTGCCAGCTACTGTTCTAAGTACGTTCCCTAGATTAATGTCACTTGCTTCACAGAACAATCCTATGAGCTCGGTAGGTCCTGTCATTACTATAGCGCTCTTTGCATTTTAGAAACAAGGAAACTGAAATGAAGAAGTTAACTAATAACTTGCCCAAAATTATCCAGCTAATAAGTGGCAACCTGGCTACTAGTTTTTAACCTCATTTTTGCTGATTCTAAGACTTGATCCATAAGACCAGGGAACATAGTCCAATAACAAAGCATCCAGCTCACTGTGTGTTTTTATAAATAAAGTTTTATTGGAATACAGCCATGTCTGCTACTGTTTATGGCTGTTTTCTTGCTAAAATGGTAGAGTTTGGTGGTTGCCACCAATGTATGGTTGGCCAGCCCTAAAATGTTTACCGTCTGGCCCACCCCTTCCAAGACCATTTTCATCCACATGTGTAATACAGAAAGCTTGCGTAGGAAAATAAAAATAATCATAAATCCTGTAGAATTTCAAGTATGATTTAGTTAACATTCATCTCCTATGTTGAGAGCCCAAGTCCTTGGTGGTGTTCGTTCTCAGTCTTATAATGGATGTTAAGACATTTCTAGGACATTCCCTTCCTCAGGGTATTCTCAGATATTCTTTTTGAGAGGGGGAGAGGACCAGATAAAGCTAAACACATGAAAAATTGGAGATCGCATGGCAAAGTAGAGGGATATTTGTCAATGAGTATGCAGTTAAGGTGTGCAAAGATGGAAAAGGAATGTGGACAGTAATGCACTGCAAAGTGGGCTTTAACACCTTGCAAAATCTGAAAATAGCACTCTGAAAGTTTCCATTCTTCTTCCTGCTTTTCTGTTAACAGCTTCAGAATAGAAACTGACAGCACCCCCCCTCCCCCTTTTTTTTAAATGGAGAAAGAGCATGCAAGTGAGCTGTGAGGGGTGGATTGGTGGGGAGGGACAGTGGGAGAGGCAGAGAGAGAATCCCAAGTAGGCTCCACGCCCAGCACAGAGCCTGATGGGGGTCTTGATCCCACGTTTCAAAGATTGTGACCTGAGCTGAAGTCAAGAATCAGACATTTGACCAACTGAGCCACCCAGGTGCCCCTGACAGGCCCATTTTTGGAGAAAGCAAATGGCACCATGTTGGGGAGTGGGGAGGGGATAGAAAACAAGAAATGAATTCTTTGTGTCAATTCAGAAATTTTACAGATTTTACAAAAAGCGTTAGAGGGAATATATAGGACTTTAATGGGTTTTGTGGTTTTATCACTTTTTTCTTTTTGTGTTTTAAGGTTACTTTGTGAACATTACCCTCTGCTGAAAATTGTAGACCCTTCCTGAAGTTTAATGAGCTCTTGGAGTAAAATCATAACAAATGTGACTTTCCAGTACTTTCAAGAGATGATATTATTTTAGATTGAAAGTATGTTACACTAGGCTGTCATTTCCTAGGAGGATTCACTCCATCACATAGACTCCTCTTTGTCTGAAATTACTCTGAGCCTCAACATAAAGCTTTTCGGGCACACCTAATTCACAGAGTACTTAGTGTATAGTAGATCAATGGTAGCCTAGTTTTTAGACACACGCGAGTTTTTGAGGCCTGTGTCCTCCCCTGCCACACAAATCAGCCTTGCTGGAGACAGACAGACACAGATCGAGAAGGGATCGTGGCATGCCCTGGCATCTCCAACGGCTGGCTGGACGATACGAGGAGATGGCATGTGGGACCCGGAGGGAGCTCTCCGTCAATGAAGGTAGACTTCAATGTATGCAGTGTGGTGGGGCTGCTCCTTTTGGGGAAGAAGATGCTTGTAGAGAGGTTACAGCCTCAGTTCTGGAGTTCAGCCAACCTAGATTTCTGTCTAAACCCTGCCTCACTGGCCATTTGATGTTGGACAACTTGATTCAACCTCTTTGAATATCAGTTTGTATTTTAATCCCCTGAGGCTGCTCTAACAAAAACCCCAGAACCTGGGTGGCCCATAAACAAATTAATTTCTCCTAGTTGCAGGGACCAGGGGATATAAGATCAACGTGTCTGCACAGGCAGTGTCTGAGGAGGTCTCTGGACCACTTTCTGGTTCATAGTGTCTCACCGAGTTCTCACAGAGTGGAAGGGACAGGCCAGCGCTCTGGGGTCCCTTATTAAGGGCAATAATCTCAGTCAGTCATGAGGGTTCTGCCCCCCCCCAGACCTCTACCTCCCTGCTGCCCCACCTCTTAATACATTGTCTCACTTTGGGGGTTAGGATTTCAGCCCAAAAATTTGGGAGAGGGGGATACACATATTCAGACCATTGCCGTCTCCCATGTCTCTTTGATGGGACTAAATACCTATACATAAGGTCTTGGGAAGGTGGTGGAAAGCTCACCACTGGGCTTGGTATGCAGTAAATGCTCTGTAAGGGTTCATGTTTCTTTGGTTGAATCTCAGTGGATTGAGTTGCTTTGGGACTCAGGATGTAGGTTAGTGGCTACTGTTGAGCACCTTGCCTGGTTTTGTGTTATGTTTGTTTAAACTATGTTCCAAAGCACTGTGGCCTTGTAATCAGTGTTCAAAATGGCATTATCTGCCGCCATATTGATCAGCTCCACATCTCTTACTTGCTTATCTCTGCTTTGCATATGGTGAAATTCCAAAGCTGGACCTAGAGGAGAGCCACTGAACTCATTAACCTCTCTGACATGAAATGCAAACCTTCCAGAAGGGAACCAGCTCTGGGAGGCAGAGTGTTTAAAGTCTCTTTCAGCAGAGTGTTTAAAGTCTCTTTCAGCCCCCACTGATTTTTTTCTGAGGCCTGGTCAGAGGTATTTGTATTAGTGCAAGTTTTCACAACATGGAGGGATTTGGCTTTTTTGCGCGTGTTTGTGTTGTGGTCATTGAAATCTCAGCCCTCTCCAAGCTTGTTCTAACTTGGGGGAAGATGTGAAGTAGAAACTTCATAAAACTGGAAGAATCCAGCCAGGTAAGGCTTACATTGGCATTGGTTTGATAACATGATTCAATTGAAAACATGATGGATTGTGGTTTAATTATTCTGCTTCAGGTCTTAGGAGTTCCCCCAACATAGGGTAAGGTGAATGCTTTGCAGAGAAACTGTTTCTTGCAGTTCCTCATATTTTGGAGGCTGAAAAGTTATGTTATCGCTACAAGTAAAACAAAGATTGTCCCTGCAGGGAAAGCCAGTGTTTTGTGCTTTCTGAAAGTAATTGAAATTTCTGTGGATTAACAGGTCGCCTAAGGTTTTTGCCAGACCTCTGGCTTATGGGTTTTTTTTTTTGTTTTGTTTTGTTTTTTGGTTTTTTTTAGGTTAAATAACCAAGAACTTGAGTGGTCTCATGGGATAAAATACCAGATTGAGTCTTTACCAAGTTGGCCTCCCATTGTGATCTGTCAGTCTGCAAAGTGAGGGTACTTCATTATAGATGTTACTGTAATTCAGTGCTATGACTGAGTGCGAACTCAGCGTTAGGCATCAGACTAACTAAAAGAATATATCCCTGTGTGTTCTTCTATTTAAATATGTACTGTGAGCAACTCTTGATTGGATGGGAGAGTTGGAATAAGGAGTATGTAAATTTCCTAGGTTAGGATGTAGTAGGAGGGGCACCTGGGTGGCTCAGTCCCTGAAGCTTTTGACTCTTGATTTCAGCTCAGGTCATGATCTCAGACTCCTGGGATCAAGCCCGGAGTCGGGTTTCTGCTTGTCTCCCTCTCTTTCTGTTCTTCTCCCTCACTTGCTTGTGTACGTTCTCACAAATAAATAAATCTTTAAAAAAGAAAAAAAAAGTAGTAGGAAAAAGAAACATGATTCTGTGCGTGAGAAAAATCCCGTTAAGCATCTCTGAGATAGACATGCAAATGTTGACTTCAGTAGAAAGAACTGGATACTGATCTTCTTTCCTTTCTCTCATTTTTGGGTTTTATTATTACCTAATGTATTTAAAGCCATATTGGAATCCCATACTGTATTTTTATTTTAAATATTGGGCATGGGGGTAGGAGGAGAAGATCTCATAATTCTCCAGAAAGTGTTATGTGCTTCTGGATTCTGTTTATTTAGCAAATGTTATCGAGCACCTGCTTGTGGTTAAAAATGAATTCAAAATAACTTTATCTTGACCTTTCGTTTTTGCAATTGTTATGGCACCTTATGAGGTAGCTGGAGAAGTCCTGGAATGTCTTTCAAACTCTGAATGGGAATTATGTTTAGAAGTCGTGAGCTAGTGTCACTAGGTGATAATTCCCCTCTGTGTGAATGTCATGGTTACAGTCTGCTTTTTTGCCTCTAAAAGAACAATTATATTCAAGAAATTTCCTAGTGCATTTAAAAACAGCTGGGTGAAAGTCATTTTAAATCCCCAAATCCAACACATTAGTTCTTTTATGCATTTAATTAAGCAGAAGTTAAAATAAATTAGAACAGAAGACATTCAGTGCTGATTGTTGAATCAACAAAGCAAGAAACAGCCTAGCATTACCCAACCACAGATGTCTGTCACTCAGCACTGTTGCCCTATAAATTTGCATCAACTCTTAACATTTTTTGAATAATGATTTCTTTTCTAGTAAAAATGGGCACGTGATGTATAGCAAGCAATGTTCTTTGTACAGACTTCTGCATGCGCGTGTGCATGTGTGTGTGTGTAAATTTTTCTTATATTAACTTTACATTGCTGGCTTGGATCATATTTTGGGAGGGAGGAGACTAGCTTAGATTGGTAAAGTTTAGGAAAATATAGAAAACAGAAAAAAAATTGGCAGTAAATGTGGATATTAATGGAAGTGAATCTGGAGATTGTTTCATTTTTAGGACTAACATATTCTTAAGGACAGAATGAATATGAGTTTAATTTGTCTTTATAATGTGAGTAATATGTGTCTGGTTCATTGCAGAAATAGTTAATTAAAAGCACATCAGCCAGAAACTTAGCTATATATAGTCTGATCATCCATAGGTATTTCTATTATCATTGGAGTTTATGGATTTTTTCATGGTATGTATATATTTTTGCTTTTTTAAAATAACAGTATTTTTAAAAAAGATATTATTTACTTTAGAGGGAGAGAGAGAGAGCACAAGCAGGAAGGAGGGGTAAGAGAGAAGCAGACTCCCTGCTGAGCAGGGAGCTGGACGTGGGGTTGGATCCCAGGACCCTGACATCATAACCTGAGCCGAAGGCAGGTGCTGAACCAACTGAGCCACCCAGGCGCCCCTATAGCAGTATGTTTTATAGGCAATCTTACGTTGTCTTTTTCTTGTTTGATAGAATATCATGATTGATGTGGTGTCCAGGGTTGGCATCCAAATAATCCTGAGAAGAAGTGAGGGTATGGCTGGAATTTCAACTGAAACAAAATTTCACCACACATTGTGGATACTTTTTATAGCTGGGTAACAGGTATATTAGGGTTGACTGTATTCTGGCTTTTGCATACATTTTGAATTTCCCTTAATAAAACATTTATGTCTGTATTTGTCATTTAGTCCTAAACATCTCCCCAGGTTTACAGATGAACATTGCTTTCATCATTTTTATGAGCCCCGTGTCATGCAATTGTAGCATGGACTGTTAACTGGGAGCATAGTCGTGATTTAACCATTACCTTCATGTTAGAGCTCAGTTTCTTAGACCATTCTTGTAAGTGGATTCAAACTTGTTTGATCATTTTCTTAAGGATTTCTTGGTTACGTTTTATTTGTTTTTCATTACTCAATAAAGAATCTTGAATTACTGAGGAGAGGAGAACCAGAAATCTGTATTTAGCAGTTAGTAAAGTTTGTGAAATCAGTACATTCTCTGAAAGCGTAGTTGTAAACAGATGAATCTTATAATTTCTCTCCCCCTCCCCACACACAGTAGTCCACAAAATAATTTTTAATGCCTGATGTATTGGTGCCTTGATACATTATAAGACACGATGCAATTTCCCTTGACTTTTTTTTTTTAAGATTTTATTTATTTTTTAAAGATTTTATTATTTGACAAACAGAGATCACAAGTAGGCAGAGAGCAGGCAGAGAGAGAGGGGGAAAGCAGGCTCCCCACTGAGCAGAGAGCCCGATGCGGGGCTCGATCATAACCTGAGCCAAAGGCAGAGGCTTTAACCCACTGAGCCACCCAGGTGCCCCTCCCTTGACGTTTTTGAAGACGTCTTTTGGATACATGGGAATTGCCTAATTCACATGTCATTTCTCAGATGAGGGCTATTCTAGGTCTTCCCCTGGCCAGGGTGCTGAGGGGCCAGACAGAATAGAGACTGGGTAACTATGGGATCATGGACCAGCAGTTTCTTTCTTACCTGATTCTGTAGTTAGTTAGATTGAGAGTCCTGAGTGAAGAGTATTAGCCTGTTCTGTGAGCCTCAAGTCAATTTGGGTAAGTTAATTTTGGGTTAATTTAATAGCAATTGCTATCTCTCTTTTTTCTTTTTAAGATTTTATTTGACAAGGAGAGAGACAATGAGAGAGGGAAAACAAGGAGGGGGAGTGGGAGAGGGAGAAGCAGGCTTCCCGCGGAGCAGGGAGTGGGACGTGGGGCTCCATCTGAGGACCCTGGGACCATGACCTGAGCCAAGGGCAACTGAGCTCTCAAATCACTATCTCTTGTTTGAGCTTAAGTGTAGGGCAGGTTCTGTGTAATACTTGGTACCCAGTTTATGCAACTCTATCTTGAGAGCAGCAGGTGGAGGCAGTTTCTTTTATTCTCCCCCATTTTGCACGTGCGGAAAGGAGCCCTACAGAGAAGCGTGCTCAGAGAAGATCATACTTCTAGATAGTTTTGGACACTAGTCAACTGATTTAGGAGCTTGGCCCAAGATCCAAATGGATGTGGTGAATTTTTGGTAGATGTGTATTTACTTAATAATTATAATGTATGGCAATGGAAAGCCTTAGAATATAGGCCAGGAATTAAAATCTGCCCATTGGTTATGTGTCTTAAAGATTCTTTTCTAGGTGTGCCTCAGTGGCTTAATTTTACCGACTTTCCATTTTCAGCTCTCTTGCTTTGATTTGGAATAAAACAAATTGCTAACGTGTGGGTTCCCATAGTGGTAAAGTGGCTTGTTTATTTGATATATAGGCTTTTAAAGTTGGCAGTTCCTGAAAATTGGAAGCCCCCTTTGATGTGGAATACCTAGAGCATGAGTCACTTAGAAAGAGTGTCTTGATTTGTGGGCTGTGGCCTGGGGGTAATTTTACCGACTTTCCATTTTCAGCTCTCTTGCTTTGATTTGGAATAAAACAAATTGCTAACGTGTGGGTTCCCATAGTGGTAAAGTGGCTTGTTTATTTGATATATAGGCTTTTAAAGTTGGCAGTTCCTGAAAATTGGAAGCCCCCTTTGATGTGGAATACCTAGAGCATGAGTCACTTAGAAAGAGTGTCTTGATTTGTGGGCTGTGGCCTGGGGGT
>NC_081558.1:29682839-29873595 GCF_022355385.1 Mustela nigripes
GGGACAGGGAAGTGATTGGTAAGTGTTTTTGAAAGGTAGCTTCTGTACAGTGCTTTCTTGTGGATTACAATTTATGAAATCCTTTCGGGAAGTGCAGTACCCAGAGGTACAGGCATCTGGTTTGGAAACACAGCAGGTTGTGTGCAACCTGAGCAGAGTCTCGATGTGGAGTAGAGATTAGGATGCTTTATCATCATTAGTCCAAGGGTGCAGGCCAGCCAGTAAGGAGGGGGCTGTGGGAGCAGTGAGCACGCCCCACTCAGCAGTTTCCCGTTGCAACCTCATGAGCAAGCCAGAGGCATGGGTGCAGATGCCCTCCCCATGCCAAGGAAATGGATGATGAAGGTGAAATAGATTGTCTCTTTGAAAGACAATGGAAAACCAGCAGCTGCAGAAATGATTCAGAATACCTGAAGGGGTAGCCTGGTGAATTTTAAGAACTGAAGGAAAGGGATAGATAGTCATGTTTGGGCCAGGGAAGAAAGCCTTCCAACGTGTGTTTTAAAATGTCTGCATAGTGGTCTAGTCATTATAGATTAAGTTACCTGAATACATGAAGTGCGAGTTCAAGAATAGGGAGGACTCAGGTGGGATTGGAATTGGGATTGGAATTATCAGATATAACCTGATAGTTTTTTTTCTCATCTTGCCCCCCCCCCTTTTTTTTTTAAAGATTTTATTTATTTATTTGAGAAAGACGGAGATAGAGAAAGTATGAGAGGGAAGGAGAAGCAGGCTCTCTGTTGAGCAAGGACCCTCATTTGGGACTTGATCACAGGATCCTGGGATCATGACCTAAGTCAAGGGCAGATGCTTAATCAAGTGAGCTACCCAGGTGCCCCTCATATCCTTTAATGGGGGAGAAATGATTTATTTATATATTTGAGAGAGAGAGAGAGAGAGAGAGAGAGCGCGCTTGAGCCGGGGGTGGGGCCGAGGAAGAGAGAAAAAATCTCAAGTAGACTCCCCACTGAGTGTGGAGACCAACTGAGCGCTCTCCCAGGACCCCCAGATCATGACCTCAGCCGAAATTAAGAATTGGGTGGCTGAGCCACCCAGGCACCCGTTTTATCTCCCCTTTTAATTGGAAAAAAGTGAATTCCATTGTAACTTTTCCCTCTGTCTTCAAATCTTTGATCTCTCCAGCTTGGAGCATCTCAGATAAGATGGCCGCCTCCATGATAAAATGTTGAGTGGTTGAGAGCCTCAAGTGAATTTCCATCCTGGCTTCCAGGTTTCTCAGCTTGGCATTCCACGTTTTTAGAACAGCATTATCTGAGTTATTTCACAATCCTGTTGTAACCATGTCCCATTTTGATAAGTATTAAAAACAACCCCCAAACTCGTCCACTTTCTGTTGGACTGAAAGCTTCTTTTTGTTCTCTAGAAGTAAATGCCCACTGTAACATCCAATATGTTCTTTTAGATTGGATTCCCACCCCTGAAGTTTGGGATGCCTCTGAATGCCCACCGTTATTAAAGATCTCTGTGTTAGGTAATTTTTTTTTCTTCCTCATAAACTTCTCAGGAAGAATGTTATTTGTTTTTGTTTCCTTAAGTGAGACCGTAATCCCTAAGTTAAGTTTGTATGAGTAGGAGAAGGAGGGAATATTCATGAAGACACCAGCTTGATGTGATAGGAAAGACAGATAGAAACACTGGAAGACCGTGCCACAGTCAAACCGGATAGTTTGGAAAAGCTTGCAGCCTCAGGGATGAATGTATATACATAGCCCCAAATGGTACATTAATTGATTTTGATTATATGACTCCAAAGCTTGAGGATTTCAAACTGTTTTCAAACTAATGGCCGTCACATTTGGCAAGGAGCCCAACTGTGTCTTGGGTTCATTATAAAAGGAGATCTTGACAGCTCATCAGGAGGACAGAATGCCTGCTAGGTTTTTGAGTAGTTGCTCAGAGGAACTTGTAGTTTTTCCTTAAATGGTGCTAGAAATTTAGGGCCCTTAACACCTGCCAGGCCAGAGTGACTCTGGTGAGCTCTCTCAGAACCTTAACAGTGTGATCTCAAAGTCTCATTAGATTCCAGCTACTAAAACCTCTGATGGTCAGAGGTTTGCACAGTTTAATGGAATTCGATGAGAAGTTAAGGATTTTCCCAGGAGAAGTAAAATCCGTGACATTTTGCCCCCTTCAACTTGTCCCACTTTTTCTCAACTGTCCCGCTCCTGGAATTTTTTCCCTTTCTCAATTTCAGTTGTCCCCTTAAGCAAATTACTAATTAGACATTAAAATTGTGCAGCCTCTCACTCCCAAAGCAAAACTGATGAACACAGCAAACCAAAGCATTTGGGGCAGAAAAGAACAAAGACAAATGTGCCGCAGAGATTTGAAGCTGGGGCCAACATCAGTAACCTGAACAGGGTGGCTGTATGTCCTGTTAACCCCAGCTTGTCCCAGTGTCATTGTTAGTAGTGCCCTCTTCATGCTCAGAAGTGTCCCATGTTAGACAGTTAATTCTGAGGTCACCTTGCCACATGGGGGTGAGTGGGGGTGAGTGAAGTGTAGTGGTGGGGGAGTTGTAATGAGTGACAGGCCCTCATCTTGGGGGTGACTGGTACTCTGATCCACCAGCGGTACTTTGGGTGGATGTGTCCCCACTGTTGTCCCAACTGAGTCTCAGATCTCAAGCTGGAAATCTCCCCCCCCCCATTTTTTTTTTTTTAAAGATTTTATTTATTTTATTTGACAGAGATTACAAGTAGGCAGAGAGGCAGGCAGAGAGAGAGAGGAGGAAGCAGGCTCCCTGCTGAGCAGAGAGCCCGATGCGGGGCTCGATCCCAGAACCCTGGGATCATACCTGAGCAGAAGGCAGAGGCTTTAACCCACTGAGCCACCCAGGCACCCCTCAAGCTGGAAATCTTGACTGTTAGGTGACTGTCCCAGTTTTTAAACATTGGCAGTTATTCAGCTTTATAATAAACACTGTGGGACAAGCAAAATATGTGGTGAGTAATCCATTGGCCACTTTTCTTTCTTTCTTTCTTTTTTTATTTTTTTAAAGATTTTATTTATTTTTGAGCGAGAGAGGGAGGAGAGCATGAGCAGGGAGGAGGGGCAGAGAGAGGAGAGCTGAGCAGGGAACCCGACGTGGGGCTTGATCCCAGACCCTGAGATCATGACCTGAGCTGAAGACAGACACTTAACCGACTGAGCCACCCGGTGCCCCATGGGCCACTTTGAAGAAAGTTCTTCATTCTTTCCAAATAGGCAATTAAGGGGGAAAAAAGGGAAGATGTGGCAAGATACCAGACCCTTGTATGGGATATGTGGCTGAACAAACTTTTCCAGGGCTACTTCTCATCATAAAGTTCCAATAGAGGGTGCTGGGTGGGATGGCTGGGGACACAGGGTGTAGGATGGTGATTATGGGCACCCTGCTGGGGTTTGGTGTTTTCAGCATGATCTGTATCATGCTGGGTGATGGAAATCTGTACATGGCACATATCAAGTTGGGATGTATTTAATGGGAAACAAGAGTGGTATAGAAATCACGATTTTCAAACGTGGTCATGGCTGATAGGTCATGAATTTCTGTTCCTTTCCACAGCCAGTTTAGGTGAACGGCTTTGGATTTGATTCAGGTTGAGTTAATCTTCTATCTTTATGTCTTCTAGAAAAAAAAAAATGTAATAATGTCCACGCTTCCCTGGAGCCATTTCTGTCTTTGTGAAATAGGCGATTTAAGGTCCATCCCATCCTAAAAGCTTTTAGCTTGTGAAAAGCTTCGTTTCTGGCGTTTAAAACCTTCACTCTGTGTTTAGAATAAATGGCATTCCTGGATCTGTTAAATAGGCAGTTAATAATGCCATAGAAACTGCCCACTGCACAGCCAACCATAAAACTTGCTGAGGGGCAACACATGAATTGGAATATTCTCCAATGATCGGATGCTGAAACATTATAATCAGCTGTAACCCTGCAATGTGCATTCTTAATTACAGTCTTCATTTACAGTGGAGTATTGATCTTAGTTTGCTCTTAGTTTGTCCTGAAGGTTGACTGGATCCGAGTAATCTATTCATATCAGAAGGCTTGTGGGACCAGCTTGAATTCAGCTCTTTGGAGGAACATTGTCTTAGGAAGCAGTTGGGTGGGTTTTGTTTCACCTTGACTTATTTTTCAGTGTGTGCTTTATTCTCGGGAGATGGTTTTTCCTTCCTCTTATAAGAAATGTGGATTATAAGGACTCATATGCCCCATGGAGTTTCTCTGAGGTTTAATTGAGACAATTCCTGGAAAATGCTTGCTAGGAGAACATAGGGAAGTACCAAATAAAGGATAGCCGTTATCATTTTTTTTACTCCAGATTTAAAATCTTTTCAATCTTGAATTTTGGGTTACTAATCTTTGTTATTGAGAAGAGTTGAAAAACGATGTTTGGCTTCATTTTCTTGATGATTGAAAAGCGGACTATTAATGAAAACAAATGACATAAAAGAAATTAGTGGCGTAATTGGTGAAATTCGAATATGGACTGTAAATTAGATCATATTACAACAGTGCTAAATTTTTTGAATTTGATTATTGTACTGTAGTTAGGTAAGAGAATGTCCTTTTTCTTAAGAAATTTGCTGAAGGGGGCGCCTGGGTGGCTCAGTGGGTTAAAGCCTCTGCCTTCGGCTCAGGTCATGATCCCAGGGTCCTGGGATCAAGCCCCACATCGAGCTCTCTGCTCGACAGGGAGCCTGCTTCCTACTCTCTCTCTGCCTGCCTCTCTGCCTACTTGTGATCTCTGTCTATCAAATAAATAAAATAAAATCTTAAAAAAAAAAAAAGAAAGAAAGAAATTTGCTGAAGGAGGGGCAGGGGGCACCTGGCTGGCTCAGTCAGTGGAGGGTGGGACTTTGATTTTGGGGTTGTAAGTTCGAGCCCCATGTTGGGTATAGAGATTACTTAAAAATAAAATCTTTCAAAAAGTTCACAGAAAAACACGGGAATGGATGGGGCATCGTGCTTGCTACTTGCTCACAAATAGCTGAGGAAAAAATTTTGTGAAAGAATTAGAAAGCAGATGTGCTAACTGTTGACATAGATGGGTATGGGTGAAGGATCTACAGGGCCTCATAGTCTTATTTAATCGCTATTTGTTTGTTTGTTTGTTTGTTTGTTTGTTTGTTTTTAATGTGGGCTGGGGAGGAAACATGTAGCTGGTAAATGCGGCATATTTATCACCAGGCAAAACTACTGGTCAGTTTTCCTAGAGCTTCCTGTCAAATAAGTGATGGGTTTCTCCCACTTAGAGAGTTCCCCATCCAAGCGTCCTTTCCCACCCTCTAATTCTTGATTCCTGGGTATGGTTCTTTGAAAAGAGGAACTGCTTTGCCCGCCATCAGTGCCCCTGCTGTTTATTCCTCATTTGAGTCATAATCCTCCGTTCATGACATCACAATTAGCCACTTGTGGTGATGATTATAATGTCATGAACAAAGGATTATGACTTGGAGTTAGAAACAAAACAGCAGGAGCAGATTAATTCCTAAACAACGAAGACGTTCTGTTTGGTGCAAATGCCCCAGGGTAATAAAATTTTAAAACCACAAATAGGCAAGAGGAAGACAAAGCTGAACATATGTGACCTATTAGCCAAATTGTCTTTAAGTGGAAAGGCCCCCCCCCCCCTTGCTCCCCTCCTTCCTTAATTTTCCATGTGGTATGAATAGCTCCTCTCTGGCAGATAAGTGGATTTGTTTTTAAGGTCTAACAAAGCTCAAGGTGTCTTGCTGATTAATTACAGGGATATCACACCTGGGCTGAAAAGGGAGTCATCGCAGAGCTGCCGAGGTGTTTTTATTTTCTGTCCCGTGAAATTGCTCCGTGCACTTAGCATTGCAAAAGTCAGGCCAGAAAGATCAGCACCGTGGCGGCAGACAGCTGGGCTGGTCATTGACCGCAACCCTGACCTGGAGACCCTGGGTCAGGCTACAGCGGAATGAGACCTGCATCAGTGGTGCAGGCTCGGGCCAGTTTTCTGAATGGGTTACATGTCAGTGAAGCGGTGGTAACAGCTGTTGCTATGGGTTGGGCTAGAATTAGTAGTCAATTCTCCGTGGAACTATAATTTTCAATTCCAAGTCAAGTATATATTTTTTTCCCTTTTAGGAAATGTGTGGTTCCCATACTATTTGGTTAACCAAATACCCAAATTCTCCTCTGCAAATGACACTTAACAGCTTCTTTATCCCTGGGGTTATTTGGCTGTCTCCCGGAGCTCTTTTGAATTTGTGGCCTTTTCTAAAAACCATGGTTTCTGTAGCCAAACTAAACTGGAAATCCCTTTGAATTGTTTTCCTCTTCACAGGACACAGTGTTCCCTTCTGCTGTCTGTTAAATTTAGTTCGTTCGCTTCATGCTGTTGGAGCCCTGTCTCGACTTACAACTTAACCCTCGCTTGAATTTTGGAAACCTTTTTGAAAAACATGGGCTACAGTTTGCCATTAGGCGTAGAGCGAATAAACTGACATTTAAAAGCATGGTAAATTTAGTTATAAAGGAGACTTCCCGTTGGAGTCTAGGCATTTAATAATAGCCTTTGTGCCCAAGTAGAAATTATGTGATTATTATCTCGAGGCTGTGATTAGAATGTGTTGTTCTATTGGTACCATTGAGAAATGTGTAACTTCATGCCTGGTTTAGATGGAGACGCGCCTTGGTACCAGCAAGCATGGTATGACGTGGTCTTGTAGTTGTGCCCTGGTTTGAGGTTTCCTGGAGACGAAACAACTATGAGAAGGTCATGCCTCCATTTGTCACTGTTTTCTCCTTTGTTCCCTGAAGTGACTGGAGATGTTTTCTGTGTTTTTTAAGAGTAGCTCAAACAGAAATGCTTTGGTAGTGGTGAGGCAATCACGTGTGTGTGTGTGTGTGTGTGTGTGTGTGTGGTGGTGGTGGTGGTGGTGGTGGTAAGGGAAGGTATTTTTCCTTCTGTTTCCCTGCTGGGCCACTGTGACTAGCTCTCCTCCAGGATCTGCTGTTTGGACGCAGGTATGTGACTGTGTGTGTCCTTTTGGGACTTTTCAAGGTGAACGTACGTTCAGTTTTTCCTCTGAGAATCTTGTTTGGAGCCTTTACAGCCCTTCAGAAATGCAGTCATTTTAGTGTGGGTTTTCTCTGAGCCAGTAATTGCCACAGTCCAGCGATATTGGGAGAAACAAAAGGAACACGTCCAAGCCCAGAGGGGCTCTGTCAACGTGTGATGGGAGCTCCCAAACCTGGTGTGGTTGTTACTGTGGGAAGTCTCACACTGAGTGCTGTGAGAGACCCAGAAGTCGTAATACTGGGGGCTTCTGATCCGGGTGGTGTTTACAGCTTAGTTTGGGAGCCAAAACCAGACCATGTGAAACCGATTAGAGTGGTTTCAAAACCAAGAATCAACAAGTGTGGATTAATATAGATTAAAATTTGCCTGTATGATTCCAGGGGACTTGTGGATTTAAGTTTTATAGTTCACTGAAGAAGGCTTCCTGGAATAGTTGCATCTGGGAACCAGATTTTAAAAGAACCAATATGATGTGTGGTGAACATGATGGTGATCAGTGCCAACCGGGGCACCTGGGTGCGAGTTACTTTCCTGCCGTTGACTGACCTTGGGCCAAACTGTTTAACCTTAGTCTAGTCTCCTGGAAATGGATCTTCTCTCTGGCCTGCCCTTTGTCATTCTCTCTTAAATACAAGAGTACCTGCCTACCCCATCAGGATTAATTGGGACAGGGCCTGTGAGGAGTTGGGCAAAGTGCCTGGTGTTATTAAATTGAGAATTTGAAGTTATTGATGCAGGCAGAAAGTATGCAAGATGGGGGAAACTGCCAGGTGCAAATGAGCATTGATGGACACGGGTTCAGCCGAGAGATTTATGGAGAACAGGGATGGCTTGGTTAGAAAGGAAGGTCTGATGACGGACATGAGGAGGGTTTGGTTAAGATCTGGACGCCTCAAGATGATCCCTACACGGGGGTCTATCTGCATGAGTTTAAGAGGGATGCAGACACGGAGTTAGGAATACAAGGGGCTTATTGGGGCTTAATTCCTGTGATAGATAAAGAGTAGGGGGAGGCAGGATTGGATGGGGAGAACCTCAGATCGTGCTGCAGATCTGTTACGGTCTCAGCCAACCCCCTCGGAAGCTCTGAAGCAAAGGTTGCCCATTACAGGAGTTGGGCTTTGGGCAGAAATATCCAGCCCCAGTATCTCTGAACCCTTTATAGCCTTTGGCTGGGAGATGCTTGGGAAGAGCATTGTCTTGGCCCCAGGCTGCTTGGGTTTTGAAGTTTCCTTGCAGCTGAGCAGCAAGTTCTTTCCTGAAAGGAGATCTGAGTTGTTCCCCCTGCCCCGCGTGTGGCCCTTACCGGTATCACTGACTGCCAGCCGACCAGCCCGTATGGAAGAGGGGTTTTCCTGGCAGCCTGGCGTATGACAGGGTGAGGTCTCACATACCACGATCCCTCATTTGGCCTTGGAAAGCATGCTTACCTCTCCATGGATTATGAATTAGAATGTGGTCGTTGTGAAGCTGTGCTAAACAGTCCGGGGGTTATGTATTGTAGTTATCTCACTTAATCCTGCCTACGTTCTGGCACAGGGAGGAACTAGCTTCTCTTTGTCCACTTTATGGATGAGGAAACTCAGCTTTCGAGAACTTAGATATTCAGACTCCTCGGCTAGGGAGTTGGCAGAGATGGAACTTTAGCTCTTTCTGTCCAGCAAGCTCTGATCCCGACTGCTCTGCTACCACGGGACAAGGCAGAGTTGGGAGCTAGGGGAATGAATGCAAGGAGCATTTGGCCCACATCAGTGCCCTGAGACCTCTCATTGTTTGCTAATGGGCTTTATAATTGGCCTGAGCTGTAAATAGTTGGTAAGGCTGGGGAAACTTAGCTGCCACTACTGGGGGCTTGAATTTGTCCCAGCTTTTATGAATGTATTAAGCTCTGTCCACCATAATTACATATGCATATAAACTGTGATCCAGTCACTCTGCCCCCAGGTGAGTATTCTGCAGATGTACTTCCACAAATGCCAAATGACTTATGTCAAGGTTATTCATTGCAGCAGCTTTTGGATTTGGAAGCAATTGGGAACAACCTGACAGCCCATTAATAGGGTCTGTTTTAATAAATTATGGCATGGTAGATCATGGTGTATGTGCAGCTGTTACAATCAGTGAAACAACTCTATCTGAACTGATGCATATGTGTATCTATATATCTGTATTTCCCCAGTTATCTGGTTAATTGGGGGGAAGAGGCAAGGTGCCCGGCTACTTTGTTCTGGGGCATGTACAGGAGTTTCACTAGTTTCATGGTAAGGGGTGTTGCCTTGGGAAGTATGCGGAGGAGGTGAGGGAATAAGGTGTCGTTTCTTTCTTTCTTTCTTTTTTTTTTTAAAGATTTTATTTATTTGACAGAGATCACAAGTAGGCAGAGAGTCAGGCAGAGAGTCAGGCATAGAGAGAGGAGGAAGCAGGCTTCCTGCTGAGCAGAGCCTGATGTGGGGCTTGATCCCAGGACCCTGGGATCATGACCTGAGCTGAAGGCAGAGGCTTTAACCCACTGAGCCACCCAGGCGCCCCTAAGGTGTTGTTTCTAACGAGCATCTTTTTGTATCTTTGACTTGAACTCTTACAATATATGCATGTGTTAATCAATTCAGAAAATTCAATAAGGAAATTGCCCCAAACCTATGAGCTAAAAATGAATTAGGCACTGGCCATTCAGACCAGGGGGAAGAGATCATTAAAAAGTTTACCAGCTAGATAATATCTACATTGAAAAAAAAATGAGAAGTATCTGTTTATTTTCTGTTGAGAGGTAAAACCCCAAGGAGATTTTCACCAAGTTTGGAGAAGATGTTGGGAATAGTTCCACCTTGAAAATCTTATTTTCTGGCTTATCTGGAGTTTGTTTCAGGGGTCCTTCAGTGGCACCTCGAGTTGGTACTTAGCCATTTGCCAGGTCACCCACTGACCCAGATTTGTGGCAGAGGACACATCTGCAGCTGCGTGAGCTGTGTTCAGAGTGACAGCCAACATTCATTCATGTAACAACCATTACTAATTCTTCTGGGCCAGCGAGGAGGAGCCCCCCATCCACGTGGATTTCTCAAGGCTGAGCATGGGCTCTGGGGCTGGACATGAGGGGACCTGGTCTGACCTGACTAAAATCTGGCTCTGGGATCCTTTTGGAAGTTACTGGTTGATGTTCTTTTATCCCCTCCCAAACAAAATGATTTGCAATGAAAAGAAAATGTAGCTATTAACTTTCATATTGATACAAAAGTATGAAAAAGAATGGGAAGTTAGGAAAGCGTGAATTATTTCTTAAGTAGGACTCTGTAGCTTAATTGGTCATAGAAATCTTTTTATTAGTACCCTAGACAAATTCTTTAGAGGCCAATTTGCGTTCACTTAGAGAAACATTTGTGGGGGTGGCGTACAATGTGCCGCAATATCTGCTCCTTTTTGGGGAATCAATTTGTTAAATAGCCCTCAAAATACGACAGCTTTATGGTAGGATTATGACTTTTTTTGTTTTCATGCCTGCTAAAGGGCTAACAGAATAAGACAGTTTAATCACATGCCATTATGTTGATAGGGGTGTGGGAAGCTCCAATGAGCTTCCCGAAGTGCATTTGGGTACCTGATTTTTGCAAGCTGCTTCTTGGCAGAAATCATGTAAGTACAATTCGGCGATAATCACACGGTTTTTGAGACATGCTTCCCGAGCCTCTTCTTCCAAGGGCGTCTGCCCTTCCCGACCCGCGGTTGACATCATCTTTTCCACCTTGGGCCCCATTGAGGTGGTTGTCAGGGAAGATGTGTTGCTAGGTAGGGATGTTGTCTCCGGAGAAAGACAGAGAGGGAGGCCTCCCCTGGAATAATCCATGTTCCCAGCCAGATTTAGATTATTTACAGAGGATGTAGACCAGTGTTGCCCTGGAGAATGTTTGCTGACCTCAAGCCTAAAAAGGGCTGTGTGCTGACCGGCCGAGGGAGCAGCTCTCCAAGGGGCAGCCTATATTCAGTTTCTAGGCATTTGTTACCAGAGTGGGAGGAGGCAGAGCTAGATGAAGCCCGGGCTCCCTAGGAGCCCCCTGTCCTGGTCTGCCTCCATCTTTCAAGAGTGTCAGAGGCCACCAGCTGTGAAAGCAGGTCTTGAGCTTTGTTGGTGATGAGCTGCGCAGCTGGAAGGCTCTTTGCGCATCCCTTGGTCCTAGAGCTCTTTGGTGGATTAGAGCAGTCTAATCTGGTTGGTCACTGAGTGGGATGCACTACAACTCAGTAAAAGAAAGGAGACAATGTCCCCTCGTCCTCCCCCTCCCCCAGCCCGGTCCCCCAACCTTGTGTTTTCCTTGCCAAAGGACTTAACACTACGCTTGCAAAATTCAACTTCAATGCTCTTGTCAGCTGTTACTTTAAATTCTGTGTCCTTTTCTGTTTCTGGGTCACTGCCTAGTAAATGGCAAACACTGTCCTATCCCTTGCTTTCCTTTTCTAGGTTATCTTGTGGCGTGAGGCTTGTCAGTGGCAGAACCTTAGATAGGGTGGCTTGACCTTGAGTGGCCTGCCAAGCTTGTGGACCATCCTACCTCATGGCTTAGTGCATCAGGGAAAGTATCCTGTCCTATCCTGTCTCCTAGAACCTTTCCCTGCAAGAGAGGGCAGTGATTAAGGTTTGGCCATGGATCTGTAGTTGCTGAAGGAGTTCAGTCAGGCTGGTGAACCAGACATGAACTCAGGCATCCTGGCTTCTGTTTGAGGACTCTGTTCACCAAAATAATCCAGCCCTCTGGGTTTTATGTACTAGGAATGGAAATTATATTTTACTCTTAGTTCAAGGAGAACATTTTGCAGTTCACACTTGGAGCTGCTGTAACAAAGGTCCCTAATACCAGCCGGAAGTGATTTGGTGATTGGAATGATCTGTGTTGGGAGAGAGGGGATGATTCATGCAACTGCTTCTCTATCATCATATGTAGTAAAGAGTTTAAACCCCTGATGGTTTAACTTAAGCTATTTCAGCTTTGCAGTGGTGCGAAGGCAAGACACATGCAGTAGAAACCAAGTTTGAATTTTGAGTTCGGATCTTTCCCTTGGCTGGCGATACGTGTAAGATCGTTTCTCTGATGCTGGGCAGCAGCAGCCCGGCTCCCAGGCAAACCCCCATGATCACGAGGGTCAACAGCAGACACACTTGCAACTGTTCAGTACCTACACAACTACGCCATTTGTACACCTGCCCCATACAGTATTTGGTACATTACACAAGATGTTCATCACTTTGTTTATAAACTAGGCTTTGTGTTAGGTGACTAGACCTAGGGTAGGCTAGGCTGTAGGACGTTTGGTAGGTTAGAGGTGTTAAGTACATTTTGACAAAAATATTTCAGCGTATGGTGGGTTTTTCAGGACGTAGCCCCATTGTAAGCCCAGGAGGACCTATAGGTACATTTACCCGTGTATGCACACACACACACACACACACACACACACACACGCACAACAGTTTGTTTACTTGGTCTTAACTCTAGAAGGATTTTCGACAAGACTTGATACATATTTTTGATGATTTGACTTAAAATGTGGCCCATGTAAAATTCACTCTGAAGCGGCCTAGGGAGACCACCGTAAAGACAGATTAAGTTCTGCCTGTCTTCTAGAGGAGCTGGAACTGAGTGAGGCACAGCGAGAGGTTGATGAGGCTACCTGGTTTGGAAGGCCTAATCTCCCTTATAGGATGGTAAGCATCCTGGGGTCCGCGGAAACTGAGGAGCCAGATCTGAAGTGGCAAGGGCAAAGTCAAATTGCAAGCATTCATTGGCATCAGATCTGCTTCTCTCAGAAGCAGTGTAGTGTAGAAATCAGAAATTCTAGCCTTTCTATTTATTGATGGTGAGTAAATTTTCTCAAGAAGTGGAGAACCTTCTAGCATGTAGTCATAATGATGATAGGAAGAAGTCTGTCTCACCATTTTTTAAAAAGATTTATTTATTTATTTATTTATTTATTTATTTATTTATTTGACAGACAGAGATCACAAGTAGACAGAGAAGCAGGCAGAGAGAGAGGAAGGGAAGCAGGCTCCCTTCTGAGCAGAGAGCCCGATGCAGGGCTTGATCCCAGGACCCTGGGACCAAGACCCGAGCCAAAAGCAGAGGTCTTAACCTACTGAGCCACCCAGGTGCCCCAGAAATCTGTCTTATTTTAGAGTGTGCTTATCCCATTGTTGAAATTAGTTGATCAGAGAAATCAAGGATTTAGCCAGCTTCCTCCACTGGAAGGGTTTTGGGAATCTCAGTTTATGTTTTGAAAATTCTTCAGCTAGTAAGCTTTAGCACTTAGAAACCGTGCTCCTCTAAAGTGCTCTGTAAGGAAAGCACATCTGTGGAAAGACAGTCAGTGGGGCAAGAAGCATACCTTCTAGCAAGTCTCATTGTTCTTCCCACACAATTGTTTCCAATACTATTGTTCTTCTGTTCCTACCCAACCCCCTTCCTCTGTGCACAGGCCAAGCTGTTCCCTGGGTTTGGTGAGGGGGGAGCTTTGCCAGGCTTTGTTCTGGCATTAGCCCCGACCAGGCAGTGGACCTGACTTGTTGTGACAACTTCTTCAGCCCTCATTGTTTTTAGCAGATGGCTTGGGACACAAATGCTGTGGCTGGGGTGATTGCTTTCACTTCTTGGAGGATAGAGGCATCCTGGTTCTTTAAGGATTCCAACCCTGAGAATGGAGCGAGTGTGAAAGCACAGAGACTTACTAAGGGTTATGGTCGGATCCCTTTTTGAGTGTTTGTTCCTGATTCTCTCCAGGACAAAAGGTGAACTGTGCCTGTGCTTGACTGGGACATGTGTCATACACAGCAGGTGTTTCAGGATCCTGCCTGACTTGCTTTCCATCTCTTGGACATCTGATACACGCAAAGTGTACACAGGAAGGAGGGACAGGTTGAACCAACATGCACACAAGCACGGAGAGTCTGGGACCCTAGACACTTGGTGTGTTTTTGCCCTGCAGATCCAGGAAGGGACAAATTCATTCTCCCTCCCCATTAGCATACACGAGGGCCAGCATTGTGCCATTTATAGATTCCACATCCTAAGAAAACGGTTCACTCAAATGGTTCCTGGTAGTTGACTCCCGTTCTCTTTGAAATGCCCTTCTAAGTATTTGACCAGAAACAAAGCTCTTTGAATAACAGCTACTCTCTGTTGGCTTTGGAGCTTGTGTCAGGCTTTTGCTGGAGAGTGGTTTTGTTTTTGCTTTTTTTTTCCCCCCAAGGAATTAATAGATGAGACACTTAAAGCCTGGCAGTTTTAGATCTCTGTCTTCCTTGAAGGCACATTAGTATTTCTTCACATCTCTCAGATGAAACTGCTTAGCAGTGATTGATTTTTGGAGGGAATTGCTGTGTTTTTACATGGACAGAAGAAAATCGCATTATCTTTTGACAGAGGAATGGTTAAATAAATTGTAGCACACTAGAAATATGGAATATTAGGCACCCTCAAATGATGTAAGCCTGTGTATACAGACATGGATAAATGTTTAAGATGTTGTTGTGTGATAAAATCAGGTTGCGGGATAATATGTGGTAGAAGTATATTTCTGTTTTTTTTAATTTAATTTAATTTAATTTTTTTTAAAGATTTTATTTAATTATTTGACAGAGAGAGATCACAAGCAGGCAGAGAGGCAGGCAGAGAGAGATGAAGGGAAGCAGGCCCCCTGCTGAGCAGAGAGCCCCATGCGGGACTTGATCCCAGGACCCCAGGATCATGACCTGAGCTGAACGCAGTGGCTTAACCCACTGAGCCACCCAGGCGCCCCTATTTCTGTTTTTTAAAGAAGTGGAAGAACCAGCCTAATATGTATGTGTATCTCTGTGTATGTATGTATAATGACTAAAAAGCTATAGACCAAACCGTGTGCCTTCAGGGTGTGTGGGGCAGCACTGGGTAGGACAAGACAAAGGGTGACCATTGTGCTTTGTTTGGGCCTATGTGTATCCTAATGTCATAATGAGTATGTTTTTATACAATATGGGCATACAAATTTTGGAAAATATCCTAACGAGATTAATGCAGACAGTGCTTTGCCTGAGGTCACTATTTGGGTTTCCACCAAGAACAGATATAAGATCAAATATTTCAGTTAAATTTTAATACTCTGAAGGGCAAATGGGGCTTTCTTAAAGGCTGGTGGGTATAGTGGGGTTACAGTAAATAAAGAGGACTCACATTTGAACACTGACTTAGTGAGGGGGGGCAGGAAAAGGGGTGTTACATCACATACAGGTTGTAGATAGTATACTTTAGGATGTGGAGAGTAACTAGGTAATTAGGATGAAGGATGAGCATTCTATGCTGTCTTTACTTAGATCCCTTGTGTATATTCCCCTGCTAAACTGTCATGTAGGATAAGTGATGAGTTTTTGGGTACCTCCGTGGCTCAGTTGGTTATGTCTGACTCTCGATTTTGACTTGGGTCATGATCTCAGGGTTGTGCATCCGAGCCCCACGTCAGCCTCTGCACTGAGCATGGAGCCTGCCTCGGATTCTCTCTCACTTTACCCTCCCCCCACCGTGTGTATGTGCTCCCATGCTTTCTCTTTCTCTCTCACTCAAAAATAAAAAGAGTTTTCTTATACTACCATATGATGTCCCCTCTTTAAGGATTCAGGTGTCCTTCAGTGTATGTGCTGCCAGTTAATAGTTTGCTGAAGAATTTTGTATCGCACATAAATTGGAAATAATTAAAATTTACAATAGATGTTAGCAACTTTCACTTATTTATTTACTTTGGAGAGAGAGATCCAACGGACTGAGCCTCCGAGACACCTTGGATGTTGGCAACTTTCATGACACACCGAATTGAGGTTTGGGTAGCGATAAAGAGCATGCTTCGAGAAATTGGACAAACCAGTATTCAGTCTCCATTGCACAACTTGGTGGTGGCACGTCCTGTGTTAAGCTTTCATATCATGGCATGCAGCTACAAAATATGAACAACAAAATTCTTGACTCCGCACAGTTGATGTATGAAGCGTGTGAAATAGTGTAGAGAACTGACCTCACTACAGTGTGTGGCATGTGTTGTTCGATGGCTGTTAACCTGCTATTACTCTGTATTATACTGTAGAAATGATCAGAACTGAAAAATTCATGGCAAAAGTTAGCCATTTATAGGTAAGTACATATAAAACATTTTAGTATGTTGTACATTTTATTCAACATCTTCCCAGTTCTTCTATGAGCGGTTGTTTTTATAGCAATTGGTTATGATATAAGAGTAAGAATTTTTATTAATTGGTTGCTATTCCTTGGAATAAAAATGAAAAAAAGATTAACAATGGAAGAATATTAAAAAACGCAATTTGCCCATTCATTATCTCAGACAATTCAGTTTTATGGAGAGGTAGGCATCATATTAACATCCAACTATTTAGCAAGATGTATAAATGATTAATATGTGAGAAATTCTGAATTTAATACCTGTCCCAAATTTGTTAGAATAAATGATTTTTATGTTTCCATTAGGTTTTGTGATGGGAAATAATATATTTTATGTAAGGGAATATTCAAATGCTTCTACTTATTACCCATGAGATGTTCTTAAACTTGGCACTGTATTCCTTTTTGCTAATGTATTCTGAACTCTTATGGTTGAATGCACTGGTAATGTGTTACAACTGAATGCACGTCCATATCAGTGTTGTCTGTCAGCCAGGATCCAGTAGATTCAGCAGACATTTGCTGCTCATTAGGTGGCTGGACTTAGTGCTAACGAGGACCCAAAGATGGTTGAGTCCTAGCCCTAGAAAGGTATGCTCAAACACTGTAAGAATAAAGGGACAAAAGATACAATCTGGCACAGAACAGAGATACTGAAAAGTGTGTGTGTTGGGGGATAGAGAGGGAGAAGACACAATGAAATCTGACTCTGGCCTCCTGTGTGGAGAAGAGATGAGAGAGCCAAGACTTTGAAAAGGAAGTGGTGTTTGAGTTGAGTAGGGGATGACCCAGTTGGGCTTGAAGGTCAGCACAGACATTTTAGAGAGAAGGGAAGGAGCAACATTTTAGGGAGAGGGAAGAGTGTATGTTAAGACATGTGGGCATAAAAGTGCCAACTCTTTAGGGAGTGGCTGAGGATATAACAGAGACAAAACTGGAATAAGAAGATAGGCAAGAGGCCAATTCTTGAGGGGCCTTGTGCATCTTTTAAAGGCATTAAGATTATAGCTAATAAGTGAGGAGATGTTGGTAAAAGGGTACACACTTTCAGCAGTAGTATGAATAAGGTGTGGGGATCTAATGTAAAGCATGGTGACCACAGTTAATAGCACTGTATTTTATCATTGAAATTTGCTAAGAGAGTAGAACTTAAAGAGTAGAACTTAAATGTTTTCATACTCTCCCCAAAAAGGGAGAAAAATGTGAGGTGATGGCTGTGTCAGTCAACTAGATATGGGAATTTTTTTTTTTTTTTTTGCAATGTAAAGTCTATCAAATCACACTTTAAATTTCTTAGTTTTTTTTTTTTTTTCCAAAAGATTATTATTTATTTATTTGACAGAGATCCCAAGTAGGCAGAGAGGCAGGCAGAGAGAAGGGGGAAGCAGGCTCCCCGCTCAGCAGAGAGCCCGATGCAGGGCTCGATCCCAGGACCCTGAGATCACAACCCGAGCCGAAGGCAGAGGCT
The DNA here is from genome assembly GCF_022355385.1 of Mustela nigripes. Classification (NCBI taxonomy): domain Eukaryota; kingdom Metazoa; phylum Chordata; class Mammalia; order Carnivora; family Mustelidae; genus Mustela; species Mustela nigripes. Next base: position 29,700,553 of record NC_081558.1, read on the forward strand.
TAACCCACTGAGTCACTCAGGTACCCTTAAATATATGTCAGTTATACCTTAAGAAAACTTAAATGACCAATTAAAAAATAAAAAAAGAACTGCTTTGTATAGATAGCATTTTCCATGGCCCTTGCTCCAGCCCTCACTTTGCAGTTCCTTACTCCTACCAATATGGTAGGCTGGGTTTTCTTGCAGTTCCTCCTTCTCGAAACTAGTATTTAAAAGTAACAAGAAATATTTTTTGCCTTTCTATTAAAGTTGAATCCTAATGTACTGTCTAACTATTACCTTCTAACTTTGTATCAGCCCTGTCACATAAATAATGAGGTTAATAATTACTATGAATACTCTTTAGAACATGGAAGAAGCTGGAGAGAATGGAATGAAGCAGTAAGAAGATGTGAAGCATTTATACTTTATCTCAAGCTAACAGCCAGTAAATACAGCATTTTATACACACACATACTAACACCCTCCGTACACACCTTACCTCCCTGTTTCTGATGACTGTTTACACTCATTTATTCCAACTCTTTTTCCCTCTGATTTCACTTTTTCTCCTCTTTCCTGATCCAGAATTAACTGATGGGTTAAGGACTCCAAGATATCACATGCACCAAGGATTTCTTTTCAAAGCAGTAAATATTATACTTTAATCAAAAGGGCCAAGACTGATTAACGTGATCTTTTTTTACTCTCTAGGCCTTTCATAATAATAATTTAGAAAGGATTATAGCTAATAAGGAGCCATTATGGGAATAGGTTTCATAAAGCCCCTTACATATTAAAAACAGTCAGATAACATTATTTATTTTATATTGATTGGCAGAGATTCATATGTTTGATAACGCATCAAATTAGTAAGGGTATGGATAAAAGTACTATCTACTACTGGCCTCTACAGTCATGTTAGTGGGAATGAATGCTTGGTTCAGAAATCTTTGGAAGATAATCTTTACCTTTTGCATACCTTTTCACTCCCATTCCTACTTATGGGAGTTTATACTGTGGAGAAACTTGCACATCTGTTCTAAGATTTAGGTATAGGGATAGTAAATGCAACAGTTAACGGTATAGCCAGAATCTTGAAACGATCTAAATATGTATGATTAGAATTCCTATTTGTGACATATTTGCATAGTGGTGCACTATGTAGGCTTTTGTAAGAAGAGAGTTTAAAAAAAAAAAAAAGGAGCGGGGGAGAAGCACCTGGATGGCTCATTCAACTGGATGATTGATTCTTGATTTGGATCAGGTGGTGAAATTGGGCTCACGTCACGCTGCACTGGGAATAGCAGCTGCTTGAGACTCTCTCTCCCTCTCCCTCTGCATCTCCCCACACCCCTACCCATCTTGGGCCCCCATGCACACACACAGTTACACTATATATATTAAGAATAATTTCTGATTTAGATACTGAGTGAAAAAAGGCTAAATGCAGAATTTGTGTGGTATTCTATGTGAGTATTTTCTCCAATGACGGGCGGGTGAAAGGAACATTCTTGTTCTGTTTTTGTCTATGGCTTAATTATTTGCACATGTGCACACAATTACCCCAATCAAAGGATGTGGAAGAGCTATTTCGAAGGTAACTTCTGAGAACTGGGGAGGGACCACAACTTTTGACTTGTATACTCTTTTGAACTATTTGAAGTTTTGTTGTAGAGTACTCCCATGTCATCAACATTTAAAAATAAAAATTCCTATATTGGTCTGAGGCTCCCTGATGTCCTGAGAGCATTGGACTGGGTAGACCCAGTTCTATCAAAGGCTCTGCTACTTAATTTAGTTTCTAGATCTCCGTTTTCTTGTTTCGAATATAAGTTCTGACTAGAGGGTCTCTCTGTTCCCTTGCCATCTCTGACACTTAGTGCCTTGTAGGGGCCCTACGTACCCCTTTCATGTTAAGCATGACTTTGAGTTTTTGGAGTTTGATTTGGTTTTGTCTTGTTTTGTTTTTTGACTCCTGAATATTGAGAGATTCTTTTAAAGTCTGACATTTTGGGGCGCCTGGGTGACTCAGTCAGTTGAGCATCTGCCTTTGGCTCCGGTTATGGTCGCAGGGTACTTGGATAGAGCCCCACATTGGGCTTCCTGTTCAGAGGGGAGCCTGCTTCTCCTTCTGCCCCTCCCCTTCACACCATTCACGCTATCTCTTATGCTCCCTCTCTCTCTGTCTCTCAAGATGAGTAAATAAAATCTTTTAAAAAACTGAAGTCCACCATTTCTCTTAAAAGTATAATGAGTTCTATGGCCAGTATGACTTCTTCCAGGTAGCACTAGTATAATTCAGAAAGTACTTTTCTATTTGTTTTGTTTTAATAATAGTATTGTTTCTTTCAGCTTAACATTAATCGTACTAATCAAAGATGTTATTGATTATATGACAGAGTCAATTTAGAGATTAATAAAATACTACTACATTGAATATACATTAATTTTTATTTTTTAAAAAATGTTTAATATTATAAGAAGATTTTATTTATTTATTTGACAGAGATCACAAGTAGGCAGTGACGCAGGTAGAGAGAGAGAGAGGAGGAAGCAGGCTCCCTGCTGAGCAGAGGGCCCGATGCAGGGCTCCATCCCAGGATCATGACCTGAGCTGAAGGCAGAGGCTTAACCCACTGAGCCACCCAGGTGCCCCTATACATTAATTTTTAAACAAATACATGACTAATTCAAGAATATTAGAATGAGTGAATGAGTGTATTTCAGCAAGGGAGAGGTTGGTGTGATAGGGAGACTTAAGGAAAGGTTTTGAGAACTTTCTATGGCACCATCAATAGGAGATTGAACTGACTGAAATGTAAATACAGGTTCTTAAAACTAAGACTTTAAGGGAGTTGCCAAGAGAACAAACCTCATCAGTGCTTCTTTCCACAGTGTCATACCCACGAATTGCCTCTACTGCTTATGTGGTCATGTTAAGTATTTCTTGTTGTTGTTATTGTAAAGGGCCACAAATTGACATCTTGAGTGCACAGCCATTTAAGAAACTCTAACCACAGGCTGATTTCTTCTTTCTTTTTCTTTTTTTCTTTTTGGCGGTAGATGGAACTTTTATTAACCTGATAAATAGTACCTACCAAAAACCTACCGTCAGCTTCATACTCAGTGGCTAATGTTGAAGCTTCTTCTCTGAGATCAGCGAGGATAAAAGCATTCCAATTATTATTACTACTTGTTCTTCTCTTCCTCCTTTTCCCCCTCCCGCCTACCCATCCTCCTCCTCCCCTTCTCCCATTATTCCCTTCACCTCCTCCTCCTTCCAGCTTTATTGAGATGCACTTGATATACAAAAAAACCCCACACCTTAATTTCTAATGTAACCCCATCTTTTGTTTTAGCAGACTTTTTACAGATGGGTTGCATGAAGACACCTCCTTGTATGTCTACACTAGCTAAGCACTTCAGTGTGAGTGTACAGGTGAGCAGGGAATTAACCTGGGGACCAGCTAGTCATGGGGACAGCTGGAGTCCTGTGTTTTCTTCAAGTGAAAAATGCCTTTTCTGAGTTTGGCTAGAAGGTTTTTTTGTTTTGTTTTGTTTTGTTTTTCCTGGAGGTCTTTTGAAGAGTTAGTTACCATGTTTCTTTTTCTTTTCTTTTTTTTTTTTTTTAAAGATTTTATTTATTTATCAGAGAGAGAGAGGGGGAGAGAGCGAGCACAGGCAGAGAGAATGGCAGGCAGAGGCAGTGGGAGAAGCAGGCTCCCTGCTCAGCAAGGAGCCCGATGTGGGACTCGATCCCAGGACGCTGGGATCATGACCTGAGCTGAAGGGCAGCTGCTTAACCAACTGAGCCACCCAGGCGTCCCGTTACCATGTTTATTTTTCTTGCTTCTATCAGGTCATGGTTGATCCTTGAGTCATACCTGGGTTTGCATATTGCCTTCTCTGCTGAGAAAGCCTTGTATCCAGAAAGTCCCTGAAACTTTGAGTTTTAAACTTTTCTTATGTACAATGGGGTCTGGTGGAGCTGCCCTCCTGGAGTTAACTGGGAAGACTGAATTGAGCCCCGTAAAGTGCTCCTAGCACAGTGCCTGACATGTGTGAGATGGCCGGTTAAGACTGATCATTGTCGCCCTTGCTATCATCATCATCATCATCATCGTCATCATCTTTTTTGGGTAAAAGGCCAGATGGTGAATATTTGAGGCTTTGAGGGTCATACTGTCTCTGTGACAACGATTCAGCTCTGCCCTTATAGCAGGAAAGCAGCCATGGATGATATGGAAACAAGGGGGATATAACTGTGTTTCAGGACAATTTTAGTAAATAAAACCGTTTATTAAAAATAGGCTGGGGGGCGCTTGGGTGGCTCAGTTGTTAAGCGTCTGCCTTTGGCTTGGGTCATGATCCCAGGGGAAGTGGGTCAGGGAGAAGCAGGCACCCTACAAAGCAGGGAGCCCCACATCGGGGGCTGTCTTTCTCTGTCAAATAAACAACTAAAATCTTAAAAAAATACAAAAATAAAACCAGGCTGGATTTAGCACACATACAGTCTATAAACAACATAGCTGTGTGCCAGTGAAACCTTACAAAACCAGGCAGGTTGGATTCGGCCCATGGGCTACAGTCTGATGATCCCATTTCTATACTATTGGTTCTCAAACCTTCAAAAATCTTAAACATTAGGGAGCACCCCTAATAGCTTTTGTTTATGTGGGTTTACTTCAATGGATATTTGCCCTATTAAAGTCTTAAACAGATACTAAAACATTATTAAATCGCTAAAAATAAAACTAATAAAACCATAGCACAGTAACATAAATAATATTTTTATGAAAAGTAACTGTTTTCCAAAACAGGAAATGTTAGTGGGAAGAATGGCACTGCTTTATCTCCTTTCCCCAAATCTCTTTAATGTCTGACTCAACAGAAAACAGCTAGATTTCCTAACTACATTTGCATTCAATCTGTTGAGGTGTTCCAAGTCATGGGGTCTCTGGGAGACTCCTACTTTATCCCCTGAAAGCTTCTTGGGAGGGCCCCCAGGGGTCTCTGGACCACACTTTGAGAATCCCCTTTTGTAGACATCATCAAGGGAGACTGAATTAGGTGCTACCCTGTAAGTACTCACTGCTTCCACCTTCCATTTCCAAGTTCCTTTGTCATCTTATTCTGTGCTAAAAAGTGAAGGTTGTGCTGTTCTTCCCTTCCCCCCACTGCAGGAGGCATATTTAGTCATGTGGTAAGAGTTTATGAAAGCAGATTGCTTTATTTTCTGAAATGATTGTCACCTTCGCTTAAATTGTCTGTGGCTGCATTGCAATAGAGTTTTACTACTGTAGAGAAACAAAAGCCAGGAGAGTGAATTCATTGGAGTAAAGGAGAACAAAAGAAGGGAGCTTCAGAACAGGAAAATGCTCCTGATGACAAAGAAGCCTAAAAGACTGATTTGCATAAAATTGAAACACTTGAAAAAGTCCTAGAAAATAAGGTTAAATGCAAAAAGAGATTCAACCCTAGAGTGGCTGCTTTTGAAATAACTGTAGGATTTTGAAGAACAAATGTCTTCTACTTTAGTATTGAGGACTCTTAAACTCTAGGGCAAAGGTACTTGGAGGTTTGGATTTTTTTGGGGGGAGAATGTGTCCCCGTGGTCCTCTTGGAATTGATCATTATTTAGTGAACAGGTGGCTCTGAATACCTTTGGATTTTTCATACCCAAGTGTCCTTATTCCTTTGTATGTAGTCCCTCCCCCCAAGGATTGCCATTGGCTGACAGAACTTGACTTTTCAACCAAGAAATAAGTTGACTCACGCATTCCTAAAACTGTACTGTGAGATCCCAATATAAACCCATCTATGTGTGATTTTCCTCTTAAAGAAAGGCAGAATTACTTTATCTAGATCTGTTTTGTTCATAGATACTGGCGAGCAAATATATCGGGGGATAAAACTGCAAATAAGCTGAGAATGTGCAATGTCAAGATTTTGTGTAGCCCCGACTAGATAGAAATGAATATTAAAGTAACTCAGCACAGTGCTAAAAGCTTGTACCTAATTGCCTTTTCTGTATATTTAGATTAACTTTAAGGGAAATTTATAACTAAATTGGGCTCAATGAATTCCCTGGTTGCCTACTTTTATTACACATGATAACATATTTTGGTTTAATTTACCTCTTAGCACAGTGATACTTGGCTGAGGAGATGAGTATGTATCTGAAGGTGGTGAAGTGAACTTGACTGCCTTTGGCAGGTGAACGAATGCTAGGGCTTCTCAAAAAAAAAAAAAAAAAAGGAAAGAAAGGAATGACAATGAAACAATCCTACTTTGTTCAAAGACACTCACATTTTGGGTTTTCTGCATGGAAAAGGATAAATACCCCTAATTTGTCAGACTTCTGTGGGGCTCTGTCCCTTTCATTCTGTATCCATATTCTGTATCCCCCCCCCCCACCCCGCCCCATTTATGACATCTGTTACTTGGATCCTCCTGTGCCCCCTTTGAATCTTAAATTGCACGCTTTTCTACTCTGCAGGATATACAAGTAAAACATTCACACAAGTCTGATGGAAACAAATCTGCATCCCTATCTGGAATGCCATCCCTGTAGGCTTCGCCTCCATCCAAGGGCCAAAGGCCTTTCTCCCCTAGAGGGAACCCCAGCCACTAGGAAAGGAGTGCGCTCTGTGCAGGAGGGTAAGGTTCCTGGTTTTCTGGAAACATGTCCTGTGGGAGATTGAGTAGTTGCTCCTCTTCCCCTCCCCCACTACCCCCTTGTCTGGCCCTTTTGTCTGTTTACTGCTGGCTCCGTGTTTCTTCCTGTGTGTTCACCGAGCACTCCCCCATCGCGCCATATGGGCTTTTTCCTCTGGTGATTAATCAGGCTGCATGCTGGGCGCTCTGATTCTTTGGGGACCGTGCTTCCTCATCGTCTTGTCAGAACATGCAGAATAGCGGTGGGAGCCGTCTCACACTCGCACCCACTGCTAGCAAGGTATGTGACAGGACGGCGGCAGGACGCGGAGGCAGGAGGCCAGGGATGCGCCGTTTCATTTTCAGACTTCCGGTGGGGCTGAGGCTGAGGAGGCCCCAGGTCGCATTTTCTTTCCTCAGCTGCCTCTCTCGTTGTGCGCCATGTTGGGAAGAACGTGTATGTTTTCTTGGCGTGTGGTTTTTGTGGGCTGAAAGGTGGGGTTAGAACCGGGCAGAGCCCACCCCGAGGGGCTGGTCCCCCCTTCTGTAACGTGCTGCTGAAGAGAAGCAAGCCCAGAAGCTGCTTGAAGAGTTAACCCTCCTGTGAGGGTGATGGAAATCCTAGCAGCCTGTGCGTTGTGAGGCATCCTGGGAAGATGGAGCCCGTCCTCACCCTGCTTACTACAGTTTTTACCCCAACTTGGTGAGAAGATGGGTTCTTCCTCTCATTTCTTTTCCAGGAGAGAAAATTGAGGCCCGGGAAGTTGAGTGTCTGACCTTTAGGACCTCAGCCAGGACATGGCTGAGTGAAGTTCCGTCTTTTTACCTTTTCTGTAAATGATTTAAAGTGTTTTGGTAGTTTGAGTTAGAATCCAAGTTAATATACAGATAAGTTTACATATTAAGATGTAATTTAATTGGTCCTTTGTCCTCGGGGTATTGGTACTTTGCCCCTACCTTCTGGTGATGACGTTGTAGGTTTTTTTGGTGAAAGTTCACTGGAGTGGTACTTAGAGATGTGACAAGAAAAATCCGTTTCCTCCTCTACTCGGTGTGACTGCCACGCTCTCCCTCACAAACCTCAGACACCAGATGTGTGTTATTTTTTTCCACGGTGAGCGATTCTCAGTTCTTTGCAGACAGTAAGTGGGTGTGTTACAGTTTAATCCAGTGTACTTGGAGGTGGCCTCAGATCCCAGAGGTTAAAGGCTTGATACCACAGGATGGTGTGTTCTCGCCATTCCCCTCCTACACACAGACACACACACACACTCTCTCTCTCTCTCTCTCTCTCACTCTTCAGATGACAGTTGCATGATGGGTCCCCAGGTTACCCAGAACTTCTGTCCAACTTGGTTGCAAATCAGAGGTACCCACAATTCTTTCCTCAGATCCAGTCATTCGCTGAAATGACTCAGAGCTTGGGAAAGCTGTTTACTTACTAGATTACTGGTTTATTACAAAAGGTACCTGAAAGGATGTAAATGAACAGCCAGATGAAGAGATAAATAGGGCAAAGTCTGGAAGGGTCCCAAGCACAGAAGTGTCTGTCCCCGTGAAGCTGGGGTGTGTCACCCTCCTGGCATGGGGATATGCTTTGGTTCAAGCCTGAAAGCTCTCCCCACCCTATGCTTTGGGGATTTTTATTGTGGCCTTCTAAAAGTCACCTCATTAACATCAACTCACCTGTGGTTGAAAGGGACTTGTTCATCTTTATAGCTAGTAACACTTAGGAAATCCCAAGGGTTTCAGGAGCTCAGTCAGAAACTGGGGCAAAGACTGAGCATGCATTTCTTATTGTAGGTCACTGTATCACAAGATTTTCTTAGCAAACGTGTGTTTGCCTCATTTATACAGGTGCCAGGCCATGAAACTGTCCACCTTTTCAGTTTGTTTTCAGACATGCCTTTTTGTAAAAATGGATACAGGATGCCAGAAGAATGCATCTTCTCTGGATTGATTGCCTGAAAGGTTATGAAGAAATTTTGGTTACAGTAATGTTAGATTCCCTAAGACTGGGATTGAGAGGAGCTATATTTAATGAGGCTGATATTTTTTTCTATTTTGGCTTTGTTTTATTTAATACCAAGTCTGGGTAACAAAGGTTGAGAGATCCAAATTCAGAAATCAGAAATAGTGTTTCTGAAACATTCCACAGCTTGGGGAGAGTTGACATCATCATCATCATCATCATCATCATCATCATTATTACTATTATTTTCCCCTGGGCTCCCCTTGTGTTGATTGTGTGACCTTAGGAAAGCCACTTAATCTCATACCTTCGTTTGTTCAGTTTTAAAATTTTAAAATGGGATATATAGGATTGCCTCAGCTTTTCTTAACCTTTTTTTTGGCCTACCTGATCCCTGTGATAACCTAAAGGGTGATTCTCTCCTTTAAGAAACAAATACAAATTTGTATCAGATTTGATATGGGCTTCTTCATGCATATTTCCTCAGGATTCCTTGGTTATACCGGATAGTTCCAATTCTAATATTAGATGGAAGTTTACCTCTGCATTTTGGAAGAGAAATCTTTTATTGCATTAGGTTATTGTTTGGTTGCTGGTAGATAATGTCATATTCAAAATGAAAATGATCCTCCATGGTGACCCCATAACAAAAGTGAGCTGGATGCATAGTTGGTCATGTCTTTGTAGACTGCTTCTCTGGGGCAGCCTTGTGATCTGAGGATGGAAAAGTGAGTCAAACTCCAGCCCTGTCCTCCTAGGATTTACCATCAGGAGGGACAGGAGGAGTAGGATGTGACATGGTAAAGAGGTGCTGGAGGGGAGAGGCAAAAATTGGTTGCCTATGAAGGCAGGTAGTATAATGGTGAGTAGTGTAGTTTCTGGAGGTAGGTTGACCAGATGGGAGTCTCTGATTTATTTATATGGGCTAGTTATTTAACTCTCTGTGTGTCTTGTTTGTCCTTCTGGGTTAAGAGTATACATAATTACTGTACCCATCTTTGAGGATTTTAGAGGTTTTTTTTAAGATTGTATGTATTTAATTGACAGAGAGAGATACAGCGAGAGAGGGAACCCAAGCAGGGGATTGAGAGAGAGAAGCAGGCTTCCCACTGAGCAAGGAGCCCGATGGAAGACTTGATCCTAGGACCCTGGGATCATGACTTGAGCTGAAGGCAGACGCTTAACTGACTGAGCCACCCAGGTGTCCCTGGACCTGAAGCTTTCAACCTTCAGAACAACTTTGTCTTCAAGCAGTCAGCACTCTTCATGTGACAAAGATCTGTTCTTTTAGAGTTCCGACTGCCTTCCACAAAGCCCCATAGAATTTTGGAGTTGTAAATCAGTCAAGGCAGTCACTCAGCCTTGGCTCTGTTTGATGCTTTGAACCAAGTCATTCATTGTTTTTGGGGTGACGGTCCTGTGCATTGTAGGATAGTTAGTAGCCTCCTTGGACTCTACCCATAACAGCCAAAAATGTCTCTAGGTGTTGCCAAATGTCTTAGAGGAGGTAATGTCCTCTGCTGCCCTCGACCCCTTGAGAACCACTGGCCTTATGTTAAATTTGATTTTCTAAATGCTATGGAGAAAATCCTGGTGACTTCTGCCTTAAAGAAAATCTTTTTTAGGGGTGCCTGGGTGGCTGTAGGTTAAGCGTCTGTCTTCGGCTCAGGTCATGGTCCCAGGGTGCTGGGATTGAGCCCTGTGTTGGGCTTCCTGCTCAGTGAGAAGTCTACTTCTCCCTCTCCCTCTGATGCTCCCCCTGCTTGTGCTCTCTTGCTCTCATGCTCTCTCTCTCTCAAGTAAATAAAATCTTAAAAAGAAATACTTTTGAATAAAGCCATAATTCTCTACCTGATGCCCCACTGTTGGAAACAAAAACAAGATACTAACAAAACCCAGGTAACAAAAGTCTGTTTTGTTCCCTGCTTACTGAATTATTGATGTGCTCTCTGAGATGAACTGCATTCATTCAGGTAGGATTAATGCCCACCTGCTTCTTGAAAAATCGTCGCTATCACCTGCCTCCTGCCTCTGGCTGCTGTGATGTGACAATTTCTGTTACCTGCCCATTTGCAGCCCAGCTTCCTGTGAACAGACTCTGTTCTCCTGGTCCTTGCTCAGAGCAGATCTGTTAAATGATGATGAGGCCAGGTTGCTCTGCCGAGAGCGCTGGCCTGCTGCGGGTGTGGGCGCAGGTGCCAGGCCGTGGGGACGATAAAAGACCCATGCAGGAAGGGCTTTGGGTGGCCAAGAAACAAGCCCTGGCTGTTCTCTTCTCACTGGTTAATGACCACACACCCCAGACATATCAACCAAAAAGTGATGTGTGGGGTCCCTTGGGCTGGGTGTTGTGTTGGCAAGTATGCCTAGGATGGCCTGAAGAATGGGTCACTGTGGCCCTGCTGGGAAAGTCCTTGGCCATCCAGGAGTGTGGTATCTGTCTGGTTTGTTTGCTTGGTGGGGGAGGGAGTTGGAGGTTGGAAAAGAGAGGGTAGGTAGATTCTGTTTCTTTATTCTCCCTCTCTTTGTTCTAGGATGTTGTTTGGTTTCCGGCTTTGGATTTAGTGGACCAGTTTCAAATAAAATTTGAGGCAGATGACCTTTACATTTGTCCACTGAGGTTGTGTAAAGAAAAGTTTAAAAAAAAAGAAAAAAAAGGAGAGACCATTTACTGTTAGTATCATTGCATCAAAGAAAAGATGTTTTGTCCCCAAAGAAGTAGGAAGAATATGATCGTGGAATAAAGAGGAGTCATTTATGTGGAATGAATTTGGGGTTCCAGAAGGTGTAGCCAGCGGTCCTTCTTTTCCCTTCTTTCCCCAGGGCCAGGGGAAGAGGTCACTGAAGGCTGCTCCATTGTTTGACTGCATGTCGGAGAGACTGGGTGCATTGTGTTGAAGGAAGGCTGAATTAGTGAGCGGTGCTCTCATGCCTTTGCCCACCCTGATAGGGACTGGTGGTTGTGCAGAGGCTGTAGTGCTCCTGATAGCTGAGGTGCCTTCCTGAGGGCTTTTCTCTCATTTTCTCCTGCCCTCCTCTCCCTCCTCTTTCCCTCTGACCTTCCTCTAAATGGCTGGCAAGAGTGTCGCACTACCTACATAGTCCCACTCCCAAGATGTGGTCCCTTTCTTCTGCTTTCTGTTCCCTGTTGTTTCTGGGTGCCCTCATGTTGTAAGACTGTGAGTTCTCAGTGTGTCCCCCAGGTCTGGAGAGGGGTGGCTACTGAAAATACGGAATGTGATCCCTGTTAATACAGGCAAGATGAAATGCTTGCAGTTCACTGACATGCTGAAATGCTGTGGGTGCTAAGGGAGCATTTGGAATTGGGGGCTACCTGTCATTAAATAAAAGAACAGCTCCGTTTAAAAAAAAAAAAACAGGAAAAAAAAAGCTTGGGAAAATGCACAGGATCCAGCTGCGAGTTGTCACATGGTGTAGGTGCCCAGTGTGAGCTACACTTCGATTTAAATGAAGGCCCTGATTTGTTTCTTTTACTAATAATTAGGCAACACAGTATCTGTAAAGCTATCAGTGAAGGGAGCTCCTCATTTCTGGCTTTGGAGAATGTGTGTTGAAAGTACGTTTTCTTGATTTCTTTCTTTGATTTTTATCTTATTCTACCAGTGTGTTAATATTTTTAGGTATTTTTAGTTAGAAAACAATATACGAACACATTGCTGTTTAAAAAATTGTAACAATACGGTAACACACTTGATGAGCCCCTCTTAATTCCACACCCCTTTGAAAGATAAATGCAATGAATTTTGTGCCTTTACTGTGCTTTTACGTACAGAAAATATCTCATTTTCATGTCATGTGAATGATACACAATTGACCTCCTGAACAACGTGAGTTTGAATTGCACGGGTCCACTTCCATGTGGATCTTCTGCAATGAATATGCCACAGGACTGTGAATGTGTTTTTTCTTCCATATGATTTTCTTCTTTTATTTATTGAAAGGCTTTACTTATTTACTTGACAGAGAGAGAGAGAGAGAGTGAGCACAAGCAGGGGGGAGCAGCAGGTAGAGGGAGAAGCAGGTTCCCGATTGAGCTGAGTGTCCTACATGGGGATCGATCTCTAGATGCCAGGATCATGACCTGAGCCGAAGGCAAATACTTAACCAACTAAGTCCCCTAGGTACCCACTTTTATGACTTTCTTAATAACATTTTCTTCTCCCTTGCTTACTTTATGAAAAGAGTATAGTATATAATACATATAACCTACAAAATACATGGTAAGTGACTAGTTATGGGTAAGGCTTTTGGTCAGTAGTAGGCTATTAACAGTAAAGGTTCTAGGGAGTAAAAAGCTACAGGTGGATTTTTGACTATTTAGTGGGGGGGGTCAGGGCCCCTTGCCCCTGTGTTCAAGAGTCACCGTATGTGTATTATTAGACGACTTCTTCTTCTTCTTCCATTTAATATATCTTGGAGATCTGCACAGGTCATTCCATAAAGTGCTCGTCCTTCTTCATGACTGCATAGTGTTCCACGACAGAGCTATGCTGTAGTTTATAGAACTGTTCATGGTTGTATGCTACTACAGATAATGCTGCAGTGAAAACCCAAGGCTTAGTACCTGCATCTTCTTGGATATAGGCCTTTGTACCTATGGTTAAATACAGAGAACTTTAATTGGTATTAAGGGCATTTTTATTTTTAATTTTAGTTATAATTTTTCCTCCTAAAAATGCTGTCACTTTGTGTTGCTTCAATCCACAAAGAACCCAAAGACTGTACTCATTCTGTATATCTCAGCCAATTGCTGATCTAAGTCCATTAAAAAAATACTGAGTCACTACAGTGGGGTGACCTGAATATCGTCTGTCTTCTGTACCAACGAGGAGTACATTGTGGTTTGAAGTCCTCACTGGGGCAGAGTGACCTTTCTCCAGCAGCAGCTGTAGAAGCTAAGGGACACTTTAACTCACCCACGGGTGGTTTCTTTAACTCACCAAAACCTTTGCTCATTAGATCTTTCCTCATGAGCTGGCTGTTACTTAAGTTGAATAGTGTGTAAAAATTTAATTCTGAATGGAGAACACCGGTCTGGGTTTCCTAAAATATGGTTTGGGAATGTGTTATTTTTCATCTGGCTATTTCCAAACCGCCTTTGAGGGGACTAGCCCCGAGAACACAAACCAAACAGGATAATTTTAGAAATTGTCACAAGGTCTGGCAAGTTTGGACTCCTAGGTCTGTCAGAAGGAAGTAAACACTCAGATTAAGACCGTACTTAAAGCAACCAGCAGCAGGTGGGTTACTTGAGGGCTATGTGTGCGTAGGCCTGAGTCCAAACTCTTGACTAGGGGTCTGCAAATATGACCCATCACCTGCTTCTGTACAGCCACTGGGTACGAACTGTTTTGACATTTTTAAATGGTTGCCTTTTAAGGGATTACATAAATACCTACATCACCTTGATTTTTGCCTCTTGACCCACAAAGCTTAAGATGTGTTTTATTTAGCCCTTTATGGAAAAATTTCACAACCTCTGCTCTTGACTATTATGTCAACTACCTAAGACCAAAAAGGAACTTTTGCATATAAATGGGAAAGGCAGGTAGGCTGGTGGTTCTCAGACATTAGCATGGGTCAGAATCGTTTGGAAACTTGTTCCAACCCTATGTCTACAGTGGGACTGGAGGAGTGGTGTTTCAGTTTCTCAGGGGGTCTGATACTGTTGTTCCTGGGAACACACTAGAAGCCTTGACCAAGTGAGGAAAATGAGGAGGAGACTCAAAAAATGTCACTCAAAGTGACAGCATTTTTAGGAGGAAAAATTATACACTAAAATTAAAAATAAAAATACCCTTAATACCAATTAAAGTTCTCTGTATTTAACCATAGGTACAAAGGCCTATATCCAAGAACCTGCAAGAAGGTTCTTACTCCAGTTGTTGACAGAACAGCCTCTTGAAGCCTGAGCCATAGGTTTATAGAATGACAAAATTGTGCCTTAAGTTAAAAAAAGCCTCTGTGAGGAGAATGAAGAAATTTAAAATATGGTGGCAAAAGCTGGATGAGAATAGATAGCTAATACTTAAGAACTTCACTTTTTCCTCTTATTTTCATTCTTCATATGATTGAATGTATATTTAAACCTGTTTCTTATTTAAAGGATAATAATTGGTATCAGTTATTGATATCTTACTGTATTCCAGTCTTTGTGCTAAACTCTTAAAGGAATCCTGTGGGGTTCGATAATAGTATCTCCATTTCAAAAGCAAATAAATGGAGAGTCAAGATGTTAAGAACTGTGAGAAGTAATTTCCCACCCAAGTCATTTGGCTAGTGAGTGGCCCCTGATCATTTAGACCCTTATTCATGATACAGTATCTCCATTACTTTCTTATCATCCCATCTTCACCTTCCTCCATGGCAACCGCGTGTGCATCCTGTCTTTCTCTTCGAACTTACAAATGTGTTACCCTGGGGGAAAAAAGCTCATTAGGTAAATTGTTATGAATGTTATTTCCTTAGAAAAAGCTTTTGATTCTACTTTAACTGTCATAATTATTTTTTACAATTTGAATTATGGAAAAGTTTTACATACAGAAAAGACACCAGACACTCACATTGAACAGATGCTAATATTTTGATCACATTGACTGCAGAGATTTTTTTTTTTAAGATTTTATTTATTTATTTGACAGACAAGAGATCACAAGTAGGCAGAGAGGCAGGCAGAGAGAGAGGTGGGGGAAGCAGGCTCCCTTCTGAGCAGAGAGCCCGATGTGGGACTCCATCCCAGCACTCTGAGATCATGACCTGAGCCGAAGGCAGAGGCTTAACCCACTGAGCCACCCAGGTGCCCCGAAATTTTTTTTTTTTAAAGGAAGAAAACCACCAGAGAATTGCTAAGCTCCTAAATATAGTCCTTGCTTTCCTACTCAGAGGAATGCCTTGTTTTACTTATGCGTACTTATATATGTACGTAAAGTACTGAAACATGCAGGGAAAGTCACATATGTTAGCTTCAGCATGTGATATTATCATTGATAATGTGTTGACCGATCATTTCGTGATGAGATTAGATGAGACAGTGGTGTTCCTTGATGTTTTGGGGGATTTGTAGGCAGTAGAGGAATACCATTTACTAACCTTCAGAAATTCGTAGCATTTACGACCTTCAGAAATTCCCCTGCTTTCATCATTCAGGTATTTTGTTGTTTGTTGGTTCCGTTTAGATTCTCCAGTGTCTTGAAAATTCCTAGGCTACGTCTCTGGGTTTGGGTCTTTAAGTGCCTATCAGTGTTTTGACAGTCTTTGAAGCCCGTTCTTTTTGTTTTTGTTTGTTTGTTTTAAAGATTTTATATATTTATTTGACAGACAGAGATCACAAGTAGGCAGAGAGGCAGGCAGGGAGAGAGGAGGAAGCAGGCTCCCTGCTGAGCAGAGAGGCGGATGGATGCGGACTGGATCCCAGGATCCTGGGATCATAACCTGAACCAGAGGCAGAGGCTTTATCCCACTGAGCCACCCAGGCGCCCCTTGTTTGTTTTTTTAAAGTCCCTGTAGCGACCAGGTGTTTTGCTAGGCAGGAGGGAATAGTAGAGAATGAGACAGGTTAAGGAGCCCATCCCCATGGAGCTTCTATTCAGGTTATGCCTGTTCTCATCCACACCTCCCCCAATGCATGGTATGATTTGTCTCAAAGTTAGTGCTACTCGTCATTAAGTGGAGCCCCAGCTTCTACATGCCAATCTTAGCATTCAGTAGCGGTTACTCCCATCCTGTGCATGTGGCAGGCAGTGTGCCCCAACTTTTGGTTCGTAGAAGGTGGTCACCTTATCTATTATGTGGCAATGAGGCATCCGCACTCTTATTAAATGGCCTGCAAAAGTTAGGTGTCCATTTCCATTTGTTATTAGCCAGTGTGCTAATTGCATGGGTGATTTAAATGTTAAAAAGGCTTTAAAGCATTTGTTGTAATAATTAACAAAGGATTGGTAGGTTACAAATGAGTGATAATTCCATATTTTAAAAATACAATGTTATAGATCTGTGCAAAGTGGTATATGTCATGAAACATTAATATTCAAATGAGAGATTTGAACTGAATGATCTCTAAAATCCTTTCTAGTAAGTTCTTTCTGGTTTTCTAAAGTACAAGCATTATTACTGTTAATATATTTTGTGAGACATCAACTGTGTCCGTTCCAAAGAACCTCAAGGAGAGGCCACAGCCTACCTTTTTTGTCATTTATCAGTGTATTAACTGACACTTGGATAGTGGACTAGGGATTGCTGATTTTCTTCTCTTCCTTTGCAGCAGTAGGAGCTCAGTTTTTCTAGGCAGGCACAAAGCTGCATGGAATAAAGTCCAGCTTTTAGCCTCCATGGTTATGTGTGATTTAAATTTTGGCTGATGGGATATAAATAGAAATGGCATGTGATGTCCAGAAAGTTTCCTTAAAGGGAAAGAGGCATTCCTTATTTCTTCCTTCTTCTTAGCTGGAATGTGGATATAATGGCTGAATCTCGAGCAGTTACCTAGGCCCATGAGGTTGGTATTATGTACAGAAGATGTCAGAGCTGCAGGGTAGAAGCAGTCTGGATAGCATTATAAATATATGTATATATTTGTGTGCATATTATTTCTTGCATAAGGACCTCTGGGTGAGAGGTTGATTAAGGGACTAACATTCAGTACAGGCTCTGCTTCCCAAGATGTGTATGTGAAGAAATGTTGAGCCTTTTGCTTTCTACAAAAGGATCACGGGCTTACTAAGCTTTGTAACCACAGGGCTGCTTTTACCCTGAGGGGTTCCTTTTCCTAATTTATTCACAGGTGCCACATGAGCCTTGTTACTGTAGAATGTCTCAGCATCCCTAGACCTCCCTAACTTTGAACTTGATTAATAGTAGAGAGAAGTCACCCTTATCTTGTTTTATCCATTGTTGTTTTGACGTTTTCTATGACTGGTACTTTCATAGGCACCCTTAAACCTGAGTATATCACTTCTTTGCAAGGGTTAGGTTGGACCTTTTATT
Source organism: Mustela nigripes (assembly GCF_022355385.1). NCBI lineage: Eukaryota > Metazoa > Chordata > Mammalia > Carnivora > Mustelidae > Mustela > Mustela nigripes. The sequence goes on from NC_081558.1 coordinate 29,718,167, forward strand.
TCCTTGCAAACAACAGAAACCAGATCTGGGCAAGTTAAGTCAACTAAGTTCTGTGGAAGGTTATTAGGAGCTCACATAATAGGCAAGGTCATAGGCAAGGAACAAAGAGAAGCCAGTAGGCTGGGGAGAGGGATAGTCTGGTCAGAGGTGCATCTCCTGCCGCAAGGGAACAGTAAACCCCCAGCCTTGCTTTTTCTCCTTAAGGAGCTCATTTGTGATTCAGCGGTGGCATGAGAGCAGGGTGTCCAGTTGGCGAGGCATAGAGGCCCATGTCCTGACCTCTTGGCTTCCAGTTCCTGTAATGGGAGCTTACGCATCTGTGCTGACTGATTAATGACCTGCAGTCAAGGAAGCATGTTTTTCCAAAAAGGCATGGATGCTGCTGGGAGCACGTGGGATGGATGCTGAGCACCGAAAAAGAACTAAAAGAGAATTAAATAGAAGAAGAGGACAGAGGAGGCCCCTGGCTGGCTCAGTTGGTAAAGCATGAGACTCTTGATCTCGGGGTCATGAGTTCCAGCCCCACATTGGGTGTAGAGATTACTTAAGAATAAAATCTCTTAAAAAAGAAGAAGAAGAAGAAGAAGGCGGTGACAACATGTGATCATACCACTGGGTACTCTCAAAGAAGAACTAGAATAGCGTGAATGCTGGTTTCCCACCAAAGGTCCCCCGCCCCCACTTGGGGTCTAATTCTCCACTGCAGAAGGGAGTGCTGCTTCTGTGTTGATAAGTCCCAGAGTGATCACCAGATCCTTACTGCCTGCCTGCCGTGTAGCAGGCAGTGTGCTAGAGACGAGAGGGACATCGTGATGTAGTAGTAGCTGGAGAGGGTCCTTACTGTGGTAGGGGAGCCCAGAGGCTTGGAGAGGCTTCAGACATGGCTCCGTCCACCTGCCATTCCTCTCCCCCTTGTAATTCTTCAGGGAATGCTTCATTTGTTTTTTCCCCAGAATTGGGGCAGATGTCTCAAGGCTGAGGGTCTCACATCATCTCAAACCCTGCGGAGGTCTGTTTCTGCCTCTGAAGTGCTGTTTTGTGGTAATTTTATGGTTTTGCTTTATGAATAATTTACCCGTACAGTCTTAATGTCTTTGTACGACGGTGAGTTTTGGTGTTCATCAAGGTTATGTCTCAACTAGAGGAGAGAAATCAATTTCTTACTATAAAGCAAAGCAAAACCATGAGATCATGTGCCCTATGGGAAAGCAGTATATTTTATAAGCGTTTTGGATTATTATTATTTAAGTCAGGAGCCCTTGGATATATAAACAAATTATTATTCCTTCTCATAAAGAAAATAGTATGCTCATTACTGTCCTTAGGCATGTCCTTACCACCTACTATTCTTACTGGGCTATAGAATGTTGTGTAGTCACAGCATTTTTTTTTTTTTTAAAGATTTTATTTATTTATTCATGAGAGACAGAGAGAGAGGCATAGGGAGCAGGCAGCCCAATGTGGGACTCAGTCCCAGGACCCCAGGATCATGACCTGAGCGAAGGCAGACACTTAACCATCTGGGCCACCCAGGCACCCTAGTCACAGCATTTTAGGGGCTAAAAGGCAAACCTGTGCTTAAACCCTCTTGTAAAAATATTTGTCTTATTTTTGGTAAGAATTCCCAGAGACATTGACTTCTAACCTATTTTGGTGACTTATTTCTTTGTTAAACCCTTCTAGCCCTTATTGCAAGAGATATATTGGTGTTCTTGCCTACTTTTCATAAATATTTCTTGAGAATCACATGCTGTAAAAAGTTCCTGTGCCTCTTAAATTCAACAGTTCATACTACCTGCTTTTTTCTGTGCATCTTCTGATTAATCTCTGAGTGCCCAAAGGAAAGAATAGTAAAAGTAGTAATGGTTACAAGTAAGTGCTTCCTAAATGCAGCGCACAATCCTGACCATGACCCTGGGAGGTACGTACAGTTATTATTCCCATTTTACAGTTGAAGAAAGCAAGGTCCAGATTCTCAGGGCTAAAGGCAAGAGAATCAGAGTTTGCCCCTGGGAAATGAAAATCACTCTTCTGTTTTCCCACAAAGCATAAATTGATAGATGCTTTGTATTTATAGTAGGTGTTACTGTAAGGAAGTTTTTCTTTTTCTTTTTCAAGATTTATTTATTTATCAGAGAAAGAGGGAGAGGGAAGGGGAGAGAGAAATGCAAGCGGACTTTGCACTGAATGTGGAGCCCGATGCGGGGCTCCATCTCACGACCCTGAGATCATAGCAGACACACTTATGGTTTGTGTTTTCTTGTAGGGATTAGAATATATTAGCTCCTGTTTGGCCCAAACACAATTTATAAAAAGTGAGACTCAGAAAACTATAACATATTTAGAAACTTCAAGTTCCTCTCTTACTGTTGACCTGTTATATTCAGGAAAGAGTTTAATGACATTGCTTATTATCCTTAATTGCTTTTTGCTCTCACCAGCTGTAATGGCACATAGAAGTGAAGTGAAAAATGCCAGGTAGATTTGTACTGCACGCTGAGGAAGGCCTGAATCCATGTGACATACCCACTTTCATGCATTTTTGATTTTAGCAAGTTAAAAGGGTCTGATGTTTGATGCTGTCTTTTAGTTTTAAAATCCAGGACTGTTTTATATTCATTATTGGGGTTGAGGGGAAAGCAGGAAGGTGGAAATTTTTCCAGCGTCTCCGTTGCTTTGAAATAAATCAGGGAAATTAGATGTGCCCTGAATAGCAGCTTGGGACCAAGCGTAGTGCTCCCTTGACTTAGCAGCTTTTCTGTGGCCTTCTGGAAGCATAGAGCACTGAAGTGGCCCCAAGACTCAATAGGATAGCTTGATGAGCTCACCAAGGGAAGCCAGATTTTGCAACAAGGTTGTGATAACCTTTTTGGCTTGGTGCCCTGTTCCCTCACGTCCTTTCCCGTTTGTCATAAAGCATGGATTTCAATGCTATTGGCTTTGAGCAGTCATTAAATTGTGACGCACACGGTGAGTTGGAAGTGTGGGATTTGAGTCGAAAGGGAGTAAACAATCAACAGTAAATGCCTACCTCGTTATAGCTCTGTTGGCTTCATAAACTGTCCCTAATGCTCCCTCATGAATGGTACAGGTACTGGCCATCACCTTTTTTCTAAAAGCCACAAACATCTCTAAACCTCATTTCAGGCAAGGATTTCCACTTTGGCTCTGGCAAAAGCTTTCTCAAACAGCAAGGATCCCATGTATGAGACATTGTATTGCTTTTCCTGCTACTGAACCATAAAATCCTACCAGGGAGAGAGAAAAGGGGCAATAGCGTATGAATCACAGAAATCTTTGGGAAGGATTCTGTCTGTTGACCAGTGTGTGTGAAGATGTATTGGAGGAGTGGTGTTGGGGTCCATGTCTTTCCTTAGAACAGAAGACTCCAATCTTCTTAGGCATTTACCAAGCACTGGCACCCTTGGGCCTTGACTCAAGGGTATGGTCCTGACTGAGGTGCGTAGCCTTTTCCTACCTAAGCATCTGAGGAGTGGCATCGTCAGAGTTCGGGCCCTGCTGTCGTCTGTAGGCTCTTCTGGGCCTCCATGCCTCTTGTCCTCCACCATCCAGCCTGCGGAGGTGTCTTTGGTGGCTCTCTCGGTCGTGGAAGGGAAAGGGCAGTGGCAGGAGGCAGAACAAAGCCGTCGGGTGGTCCGCCTGTCCTGTTTTGAGGTCTTCCTCCTTTTCCTCTTCTCAGTCTCTTATCCTGTTTCCTTCTTGTGGCAGTGAAGTGTTCCTTACCTCAGACCTGAAGTCTAGTCTCTGAGTTGAGTCTGGATGCTTATCAGGCTTAGGAAGAATGGGGCTAGCCGTTGGGTTGAGTTTCTCTGATCATCGCTTTTCTGGTTCTTTACAGAATGGTACAGTTTGTCATGGGTCAGGAGATAAGCATGTTTTCTCTTTCTTTGCTTCTCTCCTCCCTGGTATTCCTTCTAGCACTACTAAAGGTCTGTGGTTTCCTCACTACTGTGGTGTTTCTCAACTGGTTGTGGTGGGGGAGGGGAGGGTGTTTTGCTACTAAGAGGAGATTTGGCCCTGTCTCATTGTTGTCACATCTCTGGGGCAGGAGCTTGCTAATGGCACCTAGTTGGTAGAGGCCAGCAGTGCTGCTCTATACATCCTGTAGTGTATGGGACAGCCCCCAATCCCCATACCACCCCCCTCCCCTGCCCACTGCAGGTTATTGTCCTGTCCCCAGTGTCAGAATCCTGCTCTACAGAGACATCTCCCTGGCCACCATTGAGCCCGTCTTGCCTGGCACATGCATCACTTGTTGGTTTATCTGTTGAAATATATCAAACTGGTTTCCCAAACCTGTTTAGCCTTTTCTGTTTAATTTATATTGCAAACTCTTTTTCTAGACCAGGCCAGACTGTTCACTGCCTTGAGGGATCACAGGTTCCAAAGTAAGGGAATCAGAATTAGAGATTCTGTTCCTTGGAAGTAATACCAGTTATCAACCCTTTAGAGGAAAATGCTTGAGTTATCCACAGGGTAGCTCACCAGCGTTATATGGTCTGGGAAGAGTAGGGATTTTGAGGTTATGTGGTGGTCCAGCTAGTAACTGTCATCAGTTGGGCTAATCACTTACTTTGTGCGAAGCCATGTGCTATGTTATTTCTCTGGTCTCTCTTACACCAAGCCATTTGTCTTTTGGGGCTCACCTTGGCTACCAGTTCTTCCAGGAAACCTTCCTTTATGCCTCAAGCTCAGCATCATATACCCCTTCCATGTACTTGCTCCTCTAGCGACGACTCTCAACTCCTTGAGTCAAGTGGCTTGTTGAATTGGAGGGCCAGCCCCTTCTGCCTTATTATTTGTTTCTGCTGGACACATAGTAGGACTTCTCTAAATACTTGTAGAATAATGCTATAGGGAAAACTAAAAGCCAGCACTTTGCTTAATTACAGAAGAAATTATAGTGGGGAAAAAAATAGAAACTCGGAGTCAGAGAACATGTGTTTTGCTGTTGGTTCTTTGACTCTCATTTATCAACTAAGTGGGTAAGTAAGGGGCTTAATGAACTGCTTCTAAATGGGGAGGCTCTGGGTTTCTGGTAAGCACGCTAATGTGTATGGTGCTCTCACTATGAAAGTTGATCTATACTTTCATTTTATTTATCTTTTTTCAGACAAAAGTCCCCTTGTATTTAATTTATGGCAATTGTTATCAGCACAAAAGGAAAAATATCAAGGTGACACTATTATGTATTTAGCAAATTCAAACAAACTACCTACATTGTGTCAAGACTATTCCTGGTCTTGCAAGTCTCATTGTGGCTCTTTTTATTTATTTTTTTTTAACTTTAAAATTTTTAATTCCAGTACAGTTAACATGCAGTCTTATATTAATTTCAAGTATATAATATAGTGATTCAACAAATCTATTACTCAATGCTCATAAGTGTGCTCTAAATCCCTTTCACCTGTTTCACTCATACTACCAGGTGCCCTCTTTTAAAAAAAAAAATTATTTATTTTTTGTGTGTGTTCCAAAATTCATTGTTTATGCACCACACCCTATGCTCCATGCAATATATGCCCTCCATAATATCCACCAACAGGCTCACCTCACCCCCAAACCTCAGTTTGTTTCTCAGAGTCCAGTCTCTCATGGTTTGTCTCCCCCTCTGATTTCCCCCAACTCACTTCTCCTCTCCATCTCCCAGTGTCCATGTTATTCCTTATGTTCCACAAGTAAGTGAAACCATATGATAATTGATTCTCTGCTTGACTTATTTCACTCCGCATAATCCAGTCCACATTGATACAAAAGTTGGGTATTCATCCTTTCTGATGGAGTTGTAATACTCCACTGTATAAATGGGCCATATCTTTATCCTTTGTCTGTCGAGGAGCATCTTGGTTCTTTCCACAGTTTGGCAACTGTGGCCATTGCTGCTATGAACATTGGGGTACAGATAGATGGCCCTTCTCTTCACTACATCTATATCTTTGGGGTAAATACCCAGTATTTTTTAAAAACAAAAGGATTTGTGTGTATCTGGGATCGGCGCAAGCAGAGTATTGTGAAACTGTTACCACGGTTCTCGCCCCTCCTGACTGCCAGCCCTTTCCTCAAGTAAGATACCTTTCGGGAGCATCCAGCATCATTCCCTCCTCTTTGACCTCTTCCCCTGACTCACTCTGCTCCAGCTATGACTGGCCTTCTGGTTGTTTCTCACACTTCCCAAACACACACCTGGCCCAGTGTTTTGTAATTGCTTTTCTCTTTGCCTGCCATGTTCTTTTCTCAGAGGTTGCTGTGGCTTGTTCTTGACTGCCTGTGGGTTTCTGCTCAGAGGTCATGTTTCTCTAAGGCTGTCTCTGGGTCATTCTGTCTCAGATGAAAGTCCATTTCTGACTTGTCCTAGCTGTGTTTCCTGATTCTTTCTTTCACCTGAGCACATACTGTATGTTTTGGCATACTATATGTCTTGCTTTATTTTATTTTTTTTTAGAGATTTTATTTATTTACCTGACAGAGATCACAAGTAGGCAGAGAGATAGGCAGAGAGAGAGAGGAGGAAGCCAGCTGCCTGCTGAGCAGAGAGCCCAATTCAGGGCTCGATCCCAGGACACTGAGATCACCACCTGAGCCAAAAGCAGACGCTTTAACCCACTTTAACCCACTGAGCCACCCGGTATATGTCTTACTTTAATTTAGCTCCTTCATTTTTTTTTTCTTTGCATCCCTACACCCTTTGGAATGTAAGATACCATGATGGCAGAAGGAGTTCTTGTTCATTGTGATGGAGTGGAAACACGCATACGGAAAAGTGCAGACATTATAATGACTGGCTCAGTGAATGATGACAGTCTGAACACACCTTTGTGACTGGTTTCCAGATCAAAGAGCAGGATGTCACCAGCATTTCAGAAGGACCCCTCACATTGCCTTGTAGTCACTGTTTTTCAGTTCAAGGGCTAACACCACCCCAAGATCTGACATCATAGCTGAGGTCTGGATGGTAGGGACTTTGTCAGTTGCTATATTCACAGCTCATGCATGAAAGCAAAAATCGAGTGAGTTAAAATATTGTTGGAAATGAAGCTTGCACAGCTGATGTAGCTAGGTGTTGAAAGCCAACCTGCTTTTGTGGATTCATCCCAGTCATTGGGAAATGCAATTAGAGGCTCTTCAAGTATTCAGTTGCAAGATACTGACCGCTGTAACTTAGCCAATTAGATTTGTCACTTGTTTCTGCTGCGTTGGCCTTGATTATTTAAGTATTTTACCTGTGATCTCTTTAAGTCCACTCTTCTTGCTCGTAATTTTAATTGATTGTCTATTCTGTTTGCTAGGCACTTAATCAGACATCTCTCTGGTGATTGTCTTACAGAATTATTTAACTTCTTCTTGCCTTTCAACTACATTGTAAATTCAGCCAAGCATAATAAATTTGCACAGAATTTTACCCTTCAGTCCCAATCCTTCCCTAGCTGGAATTATTGTACATTTCTGTTCCTGGTCACTGGCCACTATCTGGGACTCGAGGAGAATTGGTTACTGTTCTAGTTGGATGCCTCCATTAGAACTGCAGCCTGAGTGGTTTCAGTGCTTTAAGTAATAGAGGGTCGTCAGATTTGATTGTACTGCTAACTGTTTGAAATTTGATAATGAATTAAGGATGCAGTGGCTTCCATTTAATCCACTGGCTTGGAACTGCCCCCAGTTGTAGAGGTGTCTACAAACTCAAGGATGTGCCATTCACTACAGAGACACTATGTAATTGATGAGGAAAGTTACTGGGCCTTTCTTTGTCTTGGCAGATGGCCAGAGAGGTGTCCAGAAGAGGTACCACTTTTAGCTCACACATCTCACCATTATTAGCTGATGCTGGGCTTGATTGTCAATATGATGGGATATTATGCAGTCATTAAAAATTAAGAAGATGAGCATCATATTTGAGGACAAATTTTGTGTTCTGTTTCTCATAGTGAACATGCCCTGTATATTTTCCTAAGTAAGGAAGTGCCTGGAGGGCTTGATTTATTTTAAACCCACGGAGACCACATACTGAGTAGGACTGCCTTGTAAAGCAAGACCCTTGTATTACTTCTGATGCTCTCAGCTGCCAGTGAGGAGAGAGCCAACTTTGAGGGAGGAGGAAAAAGAATTGTTATTGTCTATACTAGAGATCCGGAGGTAGTGGATTTCCAGGTATCAGTACTTCATTAAGAACTCAGGTTGTTTCCAACTTTCTGCTCTTTCATCAGTGCAATGGATTTGTCCTCAGAGTGGCTTTGCTCAGGGTGGCAAGGTGGAACACACAAGGTATGGCATCTGGACCAGCAGAAGGCATTTAGGTTAGACCCATTTGGCTACTTGCCTGGTGCCATGAATTGAAGCAACTTCCTTGAGGCTCACAGCTGAGCGGTAGAGAGGGAGTCAGGACTGAATGTGGGTTCTTATCTGGAGGAGGAAGCAGGGTGGTAGGTAAGGCTGGGGAACAGATACGGACCGGGTATCCGACCATTTGCTGGAATTAGAATTGTGCCTTTGGAGCCCTGTTTGCAGAAGTTTCCTCTAAACATTTCAAATTCTAAGCAACTATTTGAAATATGATCAAATTCAAGTCCTGTTTCAAATTTCAAATTTCAAATTTCAAATTCAAGATCAAATTCATAGTCCCGTTTTCTCTTAAGTTATAATGATAACAGCTTCAAAGGGGAGCTGTTAGTATCATTGGGTAATTAATAATGGTGAGTACTTTAGCATGAATTCTGTTTATTTTGATGAAACCTTAAACAGATTGCTTTTTCTTTTTAAGATTTAGTATCCTGTCTGGTACACAGATGTTTAATCCATAGTTATTGAATCATGAGGATATGAATAAATGTTTTATTTTCTGCTCTTCAGAACTGTATAAAAGGTGCCAGCTCGCGTTTTTGGAGTTATGACAGCAACGTTTTAATTGGAATGGGTTGAGGGAGCAAATTGGAACTTAAAGAACTGTTTGGGGAAGAAGTTTGTGGGAGTGGGCAGATGTGGATGGTTACTTTAAAGGAGCTGGTTTTGTAATCTGTCTCTGGGTTAGAACTGTTTGGTATTCAACCTAGGCCAAATATTTAGGAATATGTTTTTGCTCTCTTTCTTTTCTTTTCAGGAAATGTCTTTGTTTTAGAAATGATATAATCTGTTCCCTAATTGGTACATTGTTCAAAGGCCTGGTAATGTGTGTTAACATCCTCTTGTTTTATTTTTTCAAGTATTTTATCAGATGATCAACAGGAAATTACAAATTTAAAATAATGGTGGCTTTTCCACTTTTCTCTCTGTCACATCATTAGTTTTCATGATCAGACTATCTGTGGGGATACCGTTCTAAGAAGTTGCCAGGCTTCATCTGCTGTGTTCGTCCCCCCACTTATCCTCGCCATATGACTATAGTAAATGGGACATGTGTGTAAATTCAGGGGAAAGCAAGAAAAGGGAAAACTCTCATGGTCTTATTGTCTGGAAACACACATTTCTTCTGATATGATTTCCTTATTTCCATGTGAAGTTACTAAAATGGGTTGGCTGGAAAGCAAAAATTATGGCCCTTGTTAGACTGTCTATTCTCTTTTTTTTCACTTTTAATTTTGAAATAATTTAGGGTGACAGAATGGTGCAAGTGTAGTATAGAGAGGTCCCATGTACTTTTTACCTGATTTCCTCCGCGGGTTCCATCTTATGCAATTGTAGCACAGCATGAAAACCAGGAGCTTGACATGGTACAATGTGTGTGTATAGTTCTATGACATTTTGTCACGTGTGTAGATTAGGGTACCCATTACCAAAATCAGGATACACAATGGCTCTTTATCATGGTGAGCATTGCCTATAGAACTGTCAAATCACTGTGTTGTACACTTGCAACTAACACGGAGATTGGTATACCCGTCACTGAAATCAAGATACAGAATAATTCCTGATTTTGGTGAGCATTGTGTGTAGAATTGTTGAATCACTATGTTTTTGTTTTGGTTTGCTTTCGTTTTTTTGAGAGAGAGGGAGAGCCGCAAGCAGTGGGTGGGAAGGTATAGGAGGAGCAGAGGGAGAGAGAGAATCTTAAGCAGGTGCCATGTTTAGTGTAGAGCCCCAGTTGGGAGATCATGTCCTGAGCCCAAATCAAGAGTCGGAGGCTTTAACCAAGTGAGCCACCCAGAGGCCCGTTGAATCACTACTTTTACACCTGAAACTAATATAACACTTTCTGTCAACAATATTTCAATAAATGTAAAAAAAAATTGATAGAAAATAAGTCTATCACCACAAAGATTTCCCTCATTCTGTTGCTTTACATTCATATGCCCTTCCTTCCTCCACCATCCCCAGTTCTTGGCATCTACTAGTCTTTGCTTTGTCTGCACAATTTTGTCATTTTGAAAATGTATAGACATGGGATCATATATAGTATGTGACCTTTGGCATTAGCTTCCCCCCTTCATTAAAAACATAATTGACATACAATGATATATTAGTTTCAGTATACAACATAATGATTCCATTTTATATACATTATGAAATGGTCAATATGATAAGTCTAGTTACCATCTCTCACCATACAAAGTTGACTATATCCTGTATGCTGTACATCTCCATGTCTTACTTATCTTCTATCTAGAAGATTGTACCTCTTAATCCTCTTTACCTGTTCTCATCCATCCTCCTCCCCCACCCTGAGTCTGTGTTTTATTTTGTTTTTTTAGATTCCATAGGTGTGAATTCTTATGTTATTTGTGTTTCTCCGTGTGACTTATTTCACCTAGCATAATACCCTCTAGGTCCATCTGTATTGTCACAAATGGCAAGATTTCATTCTTTTTTATGTCCAAGTAATTTTCCATGTATATATATCACACCTTCTTCTTCCATTCGTCTATCTGGGCTGCTTCCATATCTTGGCTATTGTAAATAATGTTGCAGTGTACAAAGGAGTGCATCATTCTTTTCACATCAGTGTTTTCTTATTTTTCAGGTGAATACCTAGAAGTAGAATTGCTGGATCATATGATAGTTCTGTTTTTAATTTTGAGGAGCCTCTATCCTGTTTTCCATTCCTACCAACAGTGCATAAGGGTTCCCTCTGTTCCACCTCCTCAGCAACACTTGTTATTTCTTCTGGTTTTTGTTTTTGGCTTTTTGTTTGTTTGTTTGTTTTTTTGATAATAACCATTCCAGCAGAAGTGAAGCAGTTTTGATTTGCATTTCCCTAACAGTTAGGAGGTTAGTGATGTTGGCCTTTCTTTTCTCTGCATAATGTCCCTGACCTCCATCCAGGTTGTTGTTTTCGTAGTTATTCAGCCTTATTTTGGAGGTGGACACATCGCAGTTTCTATGACTATTTACCTTCTGAGGGAGGTTTCATTTTCTTCCCCTTCCTTCAAAACCAAGTCAATTATTAATATATATGTAGAGTATCTTGAATGGACATTAGTTTTCATTTTTCTGGGATAAATACTGGGCAGTACAATTGCTAGGTCATATAATAATGCCCTTTCTTTCTTTCTTCCTTTCTTCCTTCTTTCCTTCCTTCCTTCCTTCCTTTCTTAAGAAACAGCCAAACAATTTTCCAGAATACCTGTACCATTCTGCCGGCCCACTCTCAGTGTATGAAGTATATGAGAGATCTAGCTTTTCTGCATTCCCTCCAGATTTTGGAGGGTGTCCCTGTTTTTTGATTTAAGTATTCTGCTAGGTGTGCAGTGAGAGCTCATTGAGGTTGCAGTTTGCATTTCCCTAGTGACTAGTGGTGCTGAATATCCTTCCGTGTGCTTATTTGCCATCCTCTCTGCTGAAATGCCTCCTCTTGTCCCTTGCTCACTTTCTCATTGGATTGTTTGTTTTTTTACCGTTGAGTTTGGAGAGTTCTCCATGTAGTGTAGATAGTAGTTTCCTGTCGGTTATGTGGTCTGCAAATATTTTTCTCAGTCTGTAGCCTTTCCCCTCGTCTTCTCAGCGAGATCCTTACAGAACAGAACTTCTTGTTTTTGATGAAATGTAATTTACTCATTTCTTCCCCTCTGGGTCATGCTTTTGGTGTTATTTCCAAGAACTCTTTCACTGAGCCTCAGTCCAGAAGATTTCTTCCTGTTCAGTCTCTTGAAAGTTTTATAGTTTTACATTTTACATTAAAATTTATGATCCATTTTGAGTTAATATTTGTAATAAGGTATCAGGCTTAGGTCAAGATTCTTTCTATTTTGCCTAAGGATATTCAGGTGCTCTGTGGAGCACCATTTGATTTAAAAAAGACTATCCTTCCATTGAATTGCTTTTTGCACTTTTGTCAAAAATCAGTTGTCTGTGTTGTGCAGGTCTCTTTCTTAGCTCTCTGTTCTGTTCTATTGATCTATATTCATCTGAATGTCTGCTAGTACCACACAGTCCTGATTACTATAGCTGTATAACCAGTTTTAAGATTGGGTAGAGTAATTCTGCACTCTCTATTTTTCTCTTTTGATGATATTCTCTTTTGAAGACTTGATTCTCTGCCCATCCCTTGCTTTGTTGTTGCTTTGAATGATCACTGTGTTCAATGTAAATGACCTCAGTGCCCTTCAAGAAGTTTGCACTTTCGGGGTACCTGGCTGGTTCTCAGTCACAAGAATATGTGACTCTTGATCTTGGGGCTGAGAGTTCAAGCCCCATGTTGGGTGTAGAGATTACTAAAAAATATAAATAAACTTAAAAAAAGAAGTCTGTGCTTTAATGGCACATTTTATTCTTAGGATCAATTCCAATGGATTGGTGATGACTCTATTATAATGTGTTTTATTTTATTCTTTTTCTGGAATCCAGTTTTGAGCAGGACTGAGAAGACAGGAGAGTCTTGTGAAATTTGAGTGATAGCTACCTTGGGTTTAGGATAGTCATATAGAAGCAAGAATGCTGGGTTTCTGCTTACTGGTACCAAATAAGGCACTGTTGAATTCTTTTTGGAGAAGAGCCAGAAGTTTATGACTCTAGCTGGGATAGCTGGGAGAGGATAAGCTTTGCCCACATACTTAACCTAACCTCTCCAGTTTAAATATTTTCAGTGAATCATGACCTTGTATGATAAATCTGAAGAGAGCTGCATTTCTGATTTGGTGGTTTCTCCCCCCCCCCCCCCCATGGGTAGAGATATGCATGGATTAATGGTTGAAAGATAAAGGATTTGCTTGGTAGAATATATCCAGAAAAATTGGTTGAGTAATTTTTGGGGAACATATTATTAAAAGCTCAATTTTTGTAATGGAAATGTACTACCATTAAATGGAAAACACCAACATAGTGCTAAATATAACTATAAGTAGACCTTTTCCTACTTAGGATATTGATGATGTCTACAAGACCATTTTTTAATCCATTAAAGACTGGTGGTCGAATTATATCTTCTTCAGTACCTGTCCTCTGAATCATCTGTTTTGATGCCTGAAGTTTCAGCATCTGGGTCATTATTATTGAATATTTGCATCTCCAGAAATCTTCTCAAATAGATTGTCTGTTCCCCTGAGTTTGTTGTAGGTTAAGCTATAGAATTTAATTTGATACTTCGTGGCACATCTGAGTGTACTACTTTGGAAATGGAAGAGATGAGTGGGATAGGCTTGGGACCCAGATTGTTCAGGAAAGTGGTTTATATTACTGCATTGTCAAATCGTCATTTTCAGAAGTTAGAAACATGACAGTTACACAAATAGAATTAATACATATCAAATTCAAATCATTAATGAGACAACAATAACATGATAAAGCCAGTTGGAAGGGCAGTTGGAGGACCTGGGTATTTTTAGTTAATGAAGAACGTCAGACTATGGTTGCTAGGTTAGCTCCAACAGTGGTTAATTTCCCACGGTGTTATGAAACCATAAAGTAGTGCTTTTTCTTTTTTCTTTTTTCTTTTTTTGAACTGCCTAGAAATCTCCAGGTTAATGTGTAACTTTACCAAGTCTGGTGTATACAGATAGTGAATAGCAAGTTAAAGAAGGGTATATTTCCCTAGTTAATTAAATTATTTTAGGTGGGTTTGTTCAGTTCAGCTGCAATGTGACATCGAAAGGGACTTTCTGCATTCTCTTTATTCAGTGTTTTGGGTAATTTTTCTCATCAGCAATTTGTGAAGCTTCAGAAAGACTGACAATCCTTGGGTTTTATCTATTTTACAGTTTTGCTTTTGGCTAGTGTTGATGCCTGGTCTGCCTGGTAAATCACTTTCCAAGCTTGCCCTTCAACTCTGTGATATTTTCATGCTTTCCTCCTCCCTGTTAGCATTTCGCACTTCGTTCTCACCTCCATCCTCACTTCTTTCTTTCATCCTGGTAGAATGCATTTGTGTTTCTTCTATCTTCTGAGAGTGCTGGCAACAGAATGGGAGGATTCCGGAACAATTTAAATTACTTTGCTGTCCTCACCTTGGACAGAGCTCTGCCATGTCTTGCCTACGTGACCTTGAGCATGTTCCTTAGCCTCTAAGCCTTTCTTTTGGTCACCTAAAATGGGGTGAACGATGGTGCTTATTACTTCATAGCAATGCTGCGAAGATTATAGGATTAAAGGGGAAAAAATGATGGGTACAAACATAGATACGTGCATCTTTTTATTTTGCATACTAGATGTTCTCTAAAGGATTGCAAACCGACTTGCTTAAAAGGACCAGAGAGGCGCACCATAAATAACTGAAGAGTCTTACAAGATCAAGCGTAGGAGCAGGGACAACTGGCGAGTAATAACCAGCATCCCAGCTGGGGAGAGATTTGTGATTGGCAGGTACAGAGGCAAAGTTCACAGTAAGTGAAGATGGCAGCAACTATGCATCTCAAGCCAACTGTTGCCATATGGTTCAGTACAGCTTTCTATTCAAATCGTTTAAAGAGAAGGCTGAAGTCTGGATTGTCATATGTCATTTCCCTTTGTAAATGTTGGCAACTGATTGGCATAACGTACCATGTGTATGGGTTCTAAATAGCGGGACACCAGTTTGCCATGTTTGATTGATTTAGATTGTCCAATAAGAAAGGTAAAATTGTTTGCATGGGACCATGTTAGAACTCGAAGTTAGTCTCTACCGCAGTCTCCTGCTTTTATAGACAAAATAGTTGGTTAGGGCAAATTGGCAAGACCCGTTTGTGGTTGTACTTACAATTTTTATGTAGGTGGACTTGTCCATATTCTTCCCCTTTGGGAGTTGTAATGTTTAACACTATTTTTTTCTTTTCGTCGTTAAAGTATAATTGACATATAGTGTTATTAGCTTCAGGGGTACAACGTATTGATTTGACAATTCTGTACATTACTCAGTGATCATCATGATAAGTGTGGTCAACTTCCAACTTTATTATATTATTGACTGTATTTTTTTATCTTCCTGATGCATTTATTTTATAACTCGACGTTTGTTCTTCTTAATCCCCTTCCTCTATTTCATCCATCCCCCCCATATATACCTCCCCTCTGACAACCACCAGTTTGTTCTCTGTATTTACGAGTCTTTATTTTTTTGTGTGTGTTTATTTTGTTTTTTTGTATTCCACATATAGGTGCAATCATATGGTATTTGTCTTTGTCTGATTTATTTCACTTAGCATTATACTCTCAAGGTCCATCTATGCTGCCCTTAACATAGACTCATTTTTTTCTTTTTAACTGTCCTTAATAGTGACTCTTTCTTGAGTTCAGAAAATGATTGTATTGATTACTTAAACAGAAGATAGAAACAACCAAAATTTTTCTTTTAAAAGATTTTATTTATTTAATAGAGAGAGACACAGCTAGAGAGGGAACACTAGCAGGGGGAGTGGGAGAGGGAGAAGCAGGCTTCCTGCTGAGCAGGGAGCCCGATGTGGGGCTCTATCCCAGAATCATGACCTCAGCCGAAGGCAGATACTTAACGACTGAGCCACCCAGGCTCCCCACATACCAAAATTTTAATAGTGATTGTGGTCATTTTTATTCTCTTGTTTATGCATTTTATGTGCTGTCTTGTCTTTTTAATGTACTCTGCTCATTAATGTACTTCGCCTAGTGTGCTTATACAACGAATATTTATTGCTTTTCTAATCAGGAAAAGCGATAAATGCTATTAAAAACAGACTTCATTGTGCAAATGCCTAGATATGTGATAATCTGATTATTGATCAGTTTCATGGTTCCAAGATTTTTGCCAACAAAGTAATGGTTCATTATTTCATTTGCTTCAGGAAAATGATGGGGTGGTATGTCTTAGTGTGCTATTTAGATATGTTTAGATGGGTCTTCTTTAGGGCTGCAGTAATTGTTTTGATGAAATGGGTTTTCAACCACCACGGGGCAAATAAGTTGCTGGTTCTACTCTTGGGCAGCTTGCCTGCAAGGGATGCCGTCTGTTTTGGCAGAGCCGGGGGCTTGCCCTGCTGGGCTTGAGCCCACCGACTGTTGCTGCCACAGTGGCTCAGCTGTTGTGCTTTTATACTGACTGTTATTAGCCATGCAGACCTTTACGGTTCAAACCAGGCCACATCTGTTGTGAGTCTCATGACCTTCAAAACCCGGAGCAGAAAGAAATGCAAAACTCCAGGCTTTCTGTAGACAGCTCTGTTTAGAGGACTTCATTAAAAATAGTTTTCTCAAGTCATTTTGTAGAAAAGATTCTCATTTTCCTTGTTCTACATTAGCAGTGGGTTTACAGTGTTGAAAATCTGAGCAAATTAGTGCTGCTCAGAATGTGGTTTGTTGACAACCTGCATCTGATCCCAAAAGGAATTTGGTTAAAGATTTATTCTAGAGCCTTACTGTAGACCAAGAGGATCAGGTTCTTAAGGGTATATTCTTGCTGCAGTATTTAAACCAGTGATTTGGGCTTCAAGGGCAGAGTGCCCAAAGGGGCATCTGTTCTCTTTTAAAGGTGTGGCCACAGGGCGCCTGGGTGGCTCAGTCGGTTGAGCTGCTGCCTTCGGCTCAGGTCATGATCCCAGGGTCTTGGGAATTGAGCTCCTTGCTCAGTAGGGAGTCTGCTTCTCCTTCTGCCTGCTGCTTCCCCTGCTTGTGCGTGCTCGCGGGCTCTCTCTCTCAGACAAATAAATGAATAAAATCATAAGGAAAAATAAAAGCAGTGGGTGCAGAGTTAGTTGAACCAAAGATCAGTGGTTATGTAAGGAATTGGGCGCTCCTAGGAATGCCTCGGAGTTTTAGGAAGTTTGCTTTTGGGAGTAAGATATTGGGAAAGGTCCTAAAATCGTGGTACCTGAAAAAGGTTCATGGTTGTTGTAAGAACGGAAACTGTATTTCCAGGTTGAACGTGGTGTGGTGATTCGTTTGGTTGTGTTTTCCAGAAAGAGTAGCATTTTAAATGAAATTGTTCTCTTTGTAGATGCTGTATGTCCTCAAAACTTAGTTCCTTCTGTGAACTAGAATGGCTGGCATGGCAGATACTGTGATGTTCCTGCAGTGTTCAGTGCCAAGCCGTTAGACCTCCTGATGCATTTATGACCTTATATCTTCATTGCAGAAGCAACGAAGAGACCATTGGACCATGTGTCTCTATGAAATACCTCTCCCTCACCCCTCCCCCAACAGAATTAATAGTCACTTCAATAAAAGAATGGAAAAAGAAGTTGAATTTTTCTATTTTTGGGGAATGAATTGAATAGAAGGAAGAAGGAGGGTTTTGCTACAGTATTCTAGGTCACATTTTGTCCTTGGTGCAGGAGCAAAAGGGACTAAAGCTGACTGTTACTGTGCTATTGAACTCTTTAAAGCAATCCATTTTAGACTTTTTAGATAGAGCAGGTTTATTTTATCCAAAATATCCAAAATGTCATTTGAACTTGTAATTAAAGTGAAAAATAATAACGAGATATTTTGCAGTCATTACTTCTTCCACAGTGTTGACAAGCTCCTGTATTTTATCCTTACGGCTTAGTTCATGGTAGCTCCGTCTGGTGGATACGGAATCGGAAATGCCTCTTCTCATCCCCTCCATCTCCATTAAAATGTGAACATATGCCTGCATGGAACATTCCTTTTTTTTTTCTGTTTTAGAGAAAGTGAATTGTTTTCTCAGCAGTTCGTTGGTGTTAGCGTAATGCCTTCCTGTGTAGGCTGTAGTGTTAGAATTCTCTTTGCAAGCCTCATAATAATTTTGAGGAAATATCACATTTATTATAGTATTTTTAGTTGTAACTAGAAAGTTTTTACAGTGGGAATTCTTTCCGTGTGAAATCTCTTAAAAGGCCAATTAAAAAAAAAAGAGGCACATTGTTCCTTTTGAGATGCAGGGTTGGGGCATTGAACTAATGAAGCGGGGTCCTGGAGATGAGAGTATGTAAAATTAGATTTTAGATTTGTCCAGGAGAGTACAGGGTTCAGAGGTCACTTTGTGTCAGTGCAAAAGGTTCTTTGTTAATGTTTTATGTTTGGGTCTTTGTTTTGTTTTCTTTAGAGAACGCATATACAGGGTGCCTGAGTGGCTCAGTGGGGTAAGCGTGGGACCCTTGATTTCCTTGATTTCGGCTTGAGTCTTGGTCTCAGGGTTGTGACCTTGAGCCCCATGTGAGGCTGCACACTTTTAGTGCCAAATCTGCTTGAGATATACCCTCTCCCTCTGCCCTCTCCCCTGCTGGTGAGCACACTTGTACTCTCTCATTCTCTCCCTCCTTCCATCCATGCCCTTCCCTGAATAAATAAATAAATAAATACGACCTTAAAAGGAACCTAAATACGCACTATCCATTTCCATGTTGCAGGCCCCCAGACTTTATAGGGGCATCTCAGTTATTTTTCCTGTCCTGTGCATTCTGAAAGTCTGGGCTTGAATTCCTTTTGCATGGATGACGTAACGTGACTTGGGTGAAGTATTTTGCCATTCTGTGCCTCTAGAAAGGGGAATGCTGGGAGGATTGAACCTTCAAAGTTCTGGTGAAGATTAAATGAGATAATCCCGCTGAAGAGCTTGGCACAGTGCCTCGCTGTATATAGTAGGTGCTACAGAAATAATAGCTGTCTTTAGCATCCTCACTAATTATCTTAATTTTAGAAACGAAAGCAATACAAGGGAAATTTTAGGAATGAATGGCTTTGACACTGAGATGAGGTTTTTTTAAAAAAAAAAAAAAAATCCTTCCTTCTTCCTGAAACATATGTTAAAAATCTTTGTTTCTGCCGTGATACCTTTAGCCTCATTTCCCCCATTCCATCCACTCTTCTGTCCTGGGATTGAGCATCTCTTCACTTTGGGGAGAAATATTTTAATAAGAACTGTGGTCAGAGCATCAGAAATATTTTAATAAGAACTGTGGTCAGAGCATCCCTCCACCCCCCGCCTCACAGTGTGAAAGGAAAAGTCCTGAATTCATTTCACAGAGTACCTTCTCTGTTTCTGAAACATTGATTCCCGAATAAGCCTCAGATATCATGTATGATTTCTGAAACACCTAAAATCTGCAGCTTTTTTGGTTCCATTGTGTTAAATAACAAAGAATGGATTAACCTAAAGGTGGACCTGGCACAAAAGAGAAAACCTGATGTTTTTAGCAGCTTCTAACACCATCCTTTTCTCTCAGGACTCACTCCCTCACTGGTTATACAGAGGTGATATTTAAGAGCAAATGTGTTTAATAAACCTTTGTAAGTGATATTGAAAGGAGTATTCGTTTTCCAGAATTCACTCAGGATTTCTGTAATCTGCAGTTCTGTGGTTTGGGTACATGTGTCATACCCATTTGTTCCAGAGTTTTCTATTGCTTATGCTACATCCTTCTTATCTGTTGTCTGAAAAATCAGAGGAACAGTTTTGTTTCCTTCAGTTTTGTCTAATAGGAAAGCCTCCAAAGATACAAAATTTCCTTTTGACATCATCATATTTATTTATTTATTTAATATTAAAAAGGGAAACTGCCCTTCTCTTCTCCTTCCCATCACCAGTTTGATTGGCTGTATTGCCGAATCATAAAATGATTTAAATTCAGAGTTGAAAAGTTTCCTTGCAATTGATTTCATTCAGCTCCTTGTATACGAATAGATATTGAGAGGGGGAAAAAAGCAATATTGAACTGAAACTTTCAATTTGAGAGTTGAGCTTTGTGAAGTCATAAAACTGGTTTTCCACTTGACTCTGCAAATGGATCTTGTGGTATAATTGGTCAGAGTCATAGAAGGCTTTAGGAAAAGCACAACCAAAAAAGAAAAAAGAAAACAAAGTGTACTTATTTAATAGTGGCCATTTCTTCAACAGAAAAGAGCTTTTGATTAAATAGCTCCTTTTCCAAAAAAGGGAAAAAATTTCCCCCCATATAATTAGTTTAAGCAACTGCTTTTAAAGCTAGTTAAAGCAGACTTAGAAATGCTTTAGCCGTCTTGATGTGATCTGGTGACAATTTTTATGTGGTTAGAATTTTTAATTAAATCATTTTATTTAAGATTGTAATAGCCCTTTCAAATTATTTTCGTTGAGACTTGAATTGTGTTATTTCAAGTTAATAAATCTACTTCAAGCAAGCAGAATGCAGGATATTTCTTCTAATGATTTCTTTGTGCAATTGAAGAGAACAAAGCAAACCTCATTCTTGCTGGAAAGGAAGCAAAACTAACACCTAATAAAAAGAGATAACAAAAATGAACTTGTAGCCCTGGGATATTCTGACCAGAAACATTAAATTCCTTGGATTATTTTTCACCTTAAATTTTTTTTTTCCTTTTTTTATTTCAGAGAGAGAATGAGAGAGACAGAATGAAGCAGGGAGGAGCAGAGGGAAGGGGAGAATCCTGAAGCAGACTCCTCTCTCATTGAGGAGCCTGATGTGGGGGCTCCATCCCAGGACCCTGAGATCATGACCTGAGTGAAATTAACAGTTGACCTCGTAACCAACTGAGCCACTCAAATGCCCTGTATTTTTTACTTTTAAAATTCAGGGTCCAACCTAATTGATTAAATCAAATAATGCTGATGGGAGGCCTAATTCTCAGTGTTTTAGGAGGGAGAAGTCTTTCTATGGACTTTGAATAACAGAGGGCTATATATTTGGTAATCTATCTCCTGACCAGCCACAAAGCATACTTGTCCCTGAATACATTTTCATGATTATAGACAATCCTGAACAGTTGCTGAGACAAAAATCTTTGCCATTGTGCTGAGGTGAATTACCACAGATTCAATTTATTAATTATCCTTTACTTGGGTCACTTTTCCAACTCTCACCCCTAGTTGGTGGGAGAGAGAGGTTTCTTTTAAGAATTGTTTGGGGAGGGTTGCCTGAGTGGCTCAGTGGGTTAAGTCTCTGCCTTTGGTTCAGGTCATGATCCCAGGGTCCTGGGATCAAGCCCCACATCAGGCTCTCTGCTCAGTGGGGAATCTGCTTCCTCCTCTTTCTCTCTGTCTCCCTCTCCGCCTTGTGATCTCTCTGCCAGATAAATAAATAAAATCTTAAAAAAAAAAAAGAATTGTTTGGGGAGACAGAGGAAAGTCAAATTGGGTTTAAAGCCATGTATGGGTCCATGTTTAAGCAATAATAAAATTGTCCCTAAAAACAAACAAACAAACAAACAAACCCACCTAAGTTCCTTCTGAAATGTATATTAATAAGCAATGTACTTCTCTAAGTATCACATAGAGAGGTCGTTATTTTTCTTGTGTGAAATTGAGGGTATAATTTTATGCAGTATATAGCTCCAAAAGAAAATAAAGTGGTAATGAGTATCTTGCTTTCTTTTCCTCATTTTGTTTGTAAATAGTTGTATCTGGCTTGCTTCTCATTAACTGTTACCTATTTTTATTGACATGTACTGCATAAGCAATTAATTGCTTGATCACTTTAGTGCAGATCCTAATTTAGATGAAAAAGGCAGAAGGAAGGTGTAGAAAATGCTAGCAAGATAAAACTAAAAATGAGTTGAGTAGGTTTGGGGCCATGTTGCTGTAAATCTTAGGCCATGGTCTGCTCTTCAAAAATGTTACCTCCAGGAGCACAGCTTCCCTGCCTGAAGGTACAGCTACACAATTAACAAATGGTTTGTATCTCTTCACCCTGGGGGTCTGGATGTTGAGGCACGGGTTTTTGTTCTTGCCTCCCTCCCTCCAATCTGTTCCCTGCATGTCGCAGTCACCTTTTCCAAGCGTACATTGATAAAACTGCCCTAAAATTAGATTCTGATAATGATTGCTCAACTCTGTAAATATACTAAAAACGACTACATTTTAATAAAAGTGCTTAAAAGAAAGCATATATCAGACCTAATTGGCTGAACCTTTGGAGTCTTTGGTGCCTTCCCAAGCTCATTTCAAAGTCCATTTATGATCTTGTAGGATCCTGTCCTTTATCCTCAGCCTCCTCTTTCTCCCCCAGCCAGCTCACCAGACTTTGGGCAGGTCGGACTTTTAGCCCCATACTCTTTTCTGCCTCAATTTCCTCATACTTGCTCTTCCTCTACCTTGGACTCTATCCTCCTGCCTTGCCAGTGCCTTCAGATAAATCTTCTTCCTTGACTACTTTCTCTAAGTACATTCCTTCTCTACTTGTATTTTCTGTGATTGTACCATGTATGTTTCATTTAATTTTCATATTTGTTTCACCGTGTATATTAATTATAATTTATGTATTTGTTGGTTGCCACCCTCCCCAGTAGACTGGAAGCTCTAAGTGGGCAGGGACAATGTAGGGTACATACTGTTGAATGTCTTGATGTAGTAGCACCCTGCTGGAGGTAGGGACAGTACATGGAGGGAATACCAATACTTGGCTACATCTTTCCAGACTTCTGGGAAATTATCTTCTCAGCCAGAGGAGTGAAGAGCAGCTTAAGCAGATAGTAAGTGTGAAGATGGAGTAGGTACTTTGCTTACCAGAAGCACAAAGCTCTGGGCAATAGATAGCTACCAGCCACTGAGTATCCAGGCTGGCCATAATTCAAGTGGTATCTTTAACATGGCTCTAGAAGACACAGTTTTCTGGGTTTACTGAGCCAGTCAGATCTGTCTCCACCATGATTGGTATCTTAAGCAGAGGAGTGTCATGGTTGGAGTACCCTCTGTATTTCATCCTCAAGCCCACGATTTAGGGCTTCTGCCTACTATGTGTTTTCTACAATCTCCCATGGTTGTGTATTATCTTGGGGAGTATTTTCATCATTGTGCGCATTTTGCTAGGGTTGGTAGATGTGGCATGGTTTGGAAATAGGCACCTAGTAATACTTGTCAGGTTTTTTTTTTTTTCCATTTCTTTTTGTTCTGTTAAAAAAACACCCATCTCCTTCAATGTTTTTCATTTTATATTTCAGAGGGACTGGGTGTGATTAATGATTCAACTATATCAAAGACTTAAGTTATGAAGCTTATCCTTTATTTCTCCAGTATAAACATTTATTAGGCAGTCACAGTGACAGATTTTAGACAAAAGAAAATATGAGTGAAGAGAATTTAGTAATCTGTATCACTTTGTTTCCCTAACTCAAGTTGTAACTTAATATTTATTTCTGCTTTACCAGAAGTGACTTTCTTTTTTATAGACAATGACCAATGTTTATATAATTGTAATTGAATATTCTCCACATCATGTTAGAGAAAAATCACTCTAGTTTTCTGTTTGTATTATTGGAACATGATTTTATCTTAGACATTCACCAGTAGTGGTGGTAAAAGTAGCCTAGACAACTTCTTTCTTTCGAAATTATTGTGTTTTTAGAGGTATCTAGTGGGTTCAGTCAGAAGAGCATGTTAGGTCTTGGTCCTGAGGTTTTGAGTTCAGGCCCCACAGTGGGTGTAGAACTAACATTTAAAAAAATAATAAAAATTACTATGTTCTTAGGGATGCCTGGGTGGCTCAGTGGGTTAAGCTTCTGCCTTCGACTCAGGTCATGATCTTGGGGTCCTGGGATGGAGTCCCATGTCAGGCTCCTAGCTCTGTGGGGAGTCTGCTTCACCCTCTGCCTGCCACTCCCCCTGCTTTTGGATGCTCCCTCTCTCTCTCTTTCTCAAATAAATAAATAAAATCTTTTAAAAAGCCTTTATTATTATTTTTTAAAATATTTATTTATTTGACAGAGACACAGCGAGAGAGGGAACGCAAGCATGGGGAGTGGGAGAGGGAGAAGCAGTCTCCTTGCTGAGCAGGGAACCTGATATGGGGCTCTATCCCAGGACTCTGGGATAATGACCTGAGCCAAAGACAGATGCTTGATGACTGAGCTACCCAGGCATCCCCAAATAAACTTGCCTTTAAAAAATAATACTATGATTTTGGTTTTCTGAGGCCCATGTAGAAGAAGATTGGTTTTTTACTTTTGAATAGAGCTCAAAAGTAGGAGCTCTTGGTTCACAGATGTTTTTATGAGTCCTAAACTTGAATTTTGTGAAGAATAGTTGTAGTACTGTGTTAATTTTGTAGGTTTGAGAGTAATATCTGATTCAGGGCTTTGTGTTCTTGGGCAAGTTATATACCTTTTCTGAGTGTAAGCCACAAGATTATTATTGGAGGAATTACGCAAGCCATTATATTGATGGTACTTTTAGTAGTGTCTGCCTCATAGGCAATAAGAGAGTTAGTGAAGAATTTCTCACTGGGTAAGGCCATGGGTGGCAAATTCAGAGGGCTGTAGGGACTCGATAGGAAGTATAAATGATAAAGTAGGACTGGGTGGGGTTATGAGTCTTCTTGAAAGAGCTACTTGCTATTCATCTAGCATTTTGGTACAATCAAAGTCCAGATCTCATTAAAAAAAATACAGATATTGGGGTTCACTCTAGATTTTCCCATGCTGGCAACCAGTTACACACAGACACGCACACACACACAGACACACAGACACTCACCACACACACACCCATCCCATGCGATGCCATGTCATACTATATCATAGATTGAACAACATATTTGGAGGGATCGAGAGATGGCTGTATTCAGCGTGGTGGCCACCAGGGTGAAATCTCCGATCTATATTTGCCAGTTTTGTTGGTCATTAAGGATTCAAAGTGATGGTGCAGCTACAAAATTGACATACAGATTTGTGGCTGTTGACATCTCCACAGCCCTATCTGTGACTAACCCTTGTTTTCTTGATAATCAAAGAATCCAAGGACTTGATTCTCGGGGAACCAAACAGAGTTGATTGATTTCTTTTAGTCCAATGTTGTAGAATATTTGAAGCCAGGAGCCCAATTCTGTTTTGGAAGGGTGGCTCTTTGGAAGAGTGAACTGTGGTATTTTTCAAATTTTTATGACAAATGTCTCATTAGCCCCTGTCTAAATCAGTTTTCTAAGTGTACCTCTTCTTGGACTTGTTGGGAAGCATCTATTTTTATTTCTGAAATTTTTAACCTTGGATATAGTTAATAGCAGAAGGATTTCTTTAATTTTTTTGACTCTTTTAGTCTTGTCTGATTAGAAAAAAATAGATTTGGTCTTTTGTAATCAGTGTTATTTTAGAGTTAAATCACAAGGAGAAGTTCAGTCTTTTGCTTCTCTACCTGACTCAAGCAGTCATTTCTACCACCTTTTTTGTGTTCTTTTTTCCCCTAGGATACTACATTGCTATGTGATTTCTCTGCCTTGAATTACAATCTGTTTTACTTAAAAAAAAAAAAAAAATTCATGGCTCTGTACTAGGTCTCTTTATCACTTTAGATGATGCAGCCCCCCCAAAAGACCCATATACATACATACATATATATATATATATATATATATATATATATATATATTTTTTTTTTTTTTTTTTTTTTGTAGCTGGTACAATAGGTACATTTGAATATGATGAAATAGGTAATCTATTGTAATATACTCTATTGTGTTTGAGGTTAGCTCAGTATCACAAACAACTGGAGGGACCATTTGTAATGCAGTAGTTACAAAGGAATGTACTTCTTGATTCTACTTTTTAGGACACTCACTAAGTACATTTTACTACGATTAATTGGAATACAGGCACAAAGGAGATGAGAGGCTGATCAGAATATTTAATTACCTTAACTATGATTTGATACTTTTGCCCATTGTAGGCACAAAAATGATAAAGATTTATTCATTTTAGACTATTGTGTGGGATTTAATGCTTAAGTGCTCTTTAAAATTCAGAGAAAATTATGCTTGTTAGAGATTTTGCCATCCTTGAGGGATCTTTAATTTGTTTGTTGTATGAGCAGTTAAATAGATATAAACAGCCCGCTTAACTGCTTGCCTGCCATTCTGGAAATATGCATTCTGAATGTGAGTGCCTCTACTTATTTTTAGTGGGCTTATTTTTGGCAGTAACTCTGGCAGAGAACTAGGACTCTTCATATGAGAGCCAGTTCATCCATCATCTTAATTTGCATTCTGGCACTAGAAAACCGGAATGTCTTTGTTCTGATGTTTTCAGTTTTGGATGGAAGCTGACCAGTTCTAGGCTTCTAAGTCCTTTCAAATGACCTAGAACTGGACATACAGTTGAGTGGAAATACCCTCAAGTGTTACTCTACTATTTTGCTTTGGGTACAGGATGTATGAGATCATGTTACAGATGGAACTCTGGGCTGTTCTCATCATATACTTACTCTGGTGTCACCTCTGCCATACAGCTACTTTCCCCCTATAGGGGATCCTTACATAGCTGGTATGAAATAGACATGGTTGGTTCCATGTGGTAAGGTAAAAACAGTAATGTGAGGGAATGCTGTGGGTGTGTTGAAATGCGTAGTGACCGTGTGGTCTTTCTTTCTTGGTGGGCATCTTAGACTTCCACTCTTTTCCAGACATAGAGATGCATATGTGAATATACCACTTTTGTCAAAAAAAAAAAAAAACCCAAGCCATTAGTTGTATTCTGTAGTTTTATTTCACACATTTGCAATTTTGGAAGAAGACTATTTTCCATTGTTACATAACTTTGTTTAGAGTTATCCCAGGTAGATTTATTTACCTTTCTCTCGGACAGAGGAGCCTAAGAAAAGATGCTCTTTCGAGAATGTTATATAGTGTAGTGTTTAGAGGGGCTGGTTTCTCTGTAGGAAAAATGTTGAGCCTGCAGATTAACACAGTAGAGTTCAGACAGCTTGTCTGTCTTTATTTGCCCCAAGTCAAAATTTCTGTGAAACACTGAGAGTCAAGATTACACAGAATCTCCTGAAGATACAGTTAAGGCAGATGGGATACACATCTGCTTTTATATTCCCAGAATACAAACATTTATTGTTATAAACTATGTCCGGTGGCTCTGGGAAATTAAATCATGCACATAGGAAACAGTTTCGTTGATATCTTGTGGTAGGTAACTCTTAGGATATTTTTATAGCAATGGATTAGGCCTTTGGGTCTGGAAACATTTTTATCTTTTTTGCTTCAGGCTGGAAATGAGGTAGGCTCCAGAGAAGTTCTGAGACGTGGTAGAGTTTATGAAATCTCCCTGATGAAAATACCTGTCACTCATTTCACTCTCTGCATAGCAACCAATGTGACTTAAGCTTCCTCCTGCTGAGCGAGGCCTAAGCATCATTGGCTAGTTAATGCTATTGGTTTTGAAATCTTCACTTTCATCCTGTCAAAATTGAGAGGCTCCAATTCTCCTGGATGATGGGAGTAGCTGGGTGTTAACTTTCTAAACTCATTTTATTATTATACCCTTCAGAACAGGCTGCCCTGGTTTGATATTCCTCATGCCCAGGTGTGTTAGAGCTGTGTGTGTGTGTGTGTGTGTGTGTGTGTGTGTGTGTGTTGGCGTGTTGGTTAAAACCACACTGACTGGAGACTACCTCTTTTTGTGGGGGAATCTACAGCCTTGTGCACTCTTGGACGTCCTTTGTGTCTTCTACACTTGTTCCGTCACTATGATCCTAGTTCCTTAAAGCATTATCACAACACTAAAAGCCCTCCTGAGCTTTCTGCTGACAGATGACTTCAGCTCCATTAACCATACTAGTCTTGGTGCTGTAGAACCTGATAGAATATATGTTTGCATAACACCAGCTCCTCCCTCTTGTTAGTCACACGATAACCATAGGCAGATTTATACTTACTGTCTATTCTGAAGAATGAAAATACATATTTTCATAAGCATGCTCCAATTTTAATTGTGTAATTAAGTTGCTGACATAAGCAAGTATGCAATTTCACATTAAGGTAAGGATCCGTAAAGGCATGCATTTGCATAATTTAATTTTCTGCACAGAAGATATTGAAAATCAATAGCATGATTCATAGCCTTACCATATCATTGCCATGCTGCTGTTGGTTGGCTGTTAGAGTTTAGAAGAGTACAGAGAGTATTAAAATTGATTGAATTTGGTGTGCTGAGTCTGTATCTTTACGTGGGAACCACAGATTGTTTCATTTTGCAAATCTGTGCTCCTTGCCAATAAAATATTATGTTGCTTAATATACTCAATATACATTTTTTTGACTGCAGTTCAAATAATTTCTGAAAGTTGTTCTTAAAAAAATACCTTATTATATGCTTAAAATACATTTGATGAGGGGACTAAAAATTTTGTTTTGTTTCAAATGATGCAGGTTTCGTTTGTACATGATTATGTTCGTAGGGAAAAAGAAATCACACATTATTGCTCTGGATGGCGTAAAAGGGAAAACCAGATATAGTTATCTTTAACGAATAGTTTTGTGTCTCAAAGAAATCTGGTGCCAGGATGATAAAGTCCTTTGCTTCCCTGTTCATTTCTAAGTTGCCTTTCTAAACAGTGGTATATGAGGTGCTTGGGGATCATTCCTTCCAGCTTCATGTTTCAGATGTTTGCCGTTATGATGTGTGGGTCGTGACTAGAAAGTGAGACAGTGGGGAGGAGGTTGTGGTTTTGCTTGTGGTTTATATATACACACATGCATACATGCGCACACTCTTAGACCAACACAGATACCGTCAGCCTTTATGTTGTTCATGTGTACGTGTATTCATTCACTCATTCATCCATTCATTCACTGGTTATCTCCAAGGAGCTTAGAGCCTTTCATCGCTGTGCAGCATGTCCTTCAGAAGCAGAGTTTTTTGTCCATTTCTCACCTGCTGTGTGCAACCCACATCGTACCTCGGTACTTTGTTGGGGGGGGCTGTGATGAAGAAAGGGATAGCCCACCTTCCTTGGGATGGCCCTGCTCTCTGTGTTACCTCTTGTCCATTGTTCTATGTCCACCCAAACTGCACTCTTCCTCTTGCCTAAATGAGCTTCCTTTAGACAGTTCTGCCACTCCCTTGAGACCCTTTGTGTCCCAGTATGCTGCAAATGGGATGGCTGGGAAGGTAACTGCTCTATGGGGTATGGATCCCATTACGTTGCCGTGTCAGAGGAGCTCTGATGTTTACCTCCCTTGTTTCTTGAATTGGATATATCTTTGTAGGTTTGCTTTTTGTATTGAGTATTTAGGGAGCTTGGGAAGCTGGCAAGTGTGAGACCCCAAAACCATGGCCTCTGTCAAGTCTAGTTAAAGACTGATGCAGTTCAGTTGTAATCTAAGGACTTAGAGGTTTTCACAGTTCCCTAATGTAGCCCTGGACTCTGTTGCTTTGCTTTTCCAGTGGGATGGGTAACACAGCTGCCCACAGGAAAGCCACTCCAGTGAGAGATGGTGCTGGCAGCCTTTGTCTTCTTTTGTTCCCTAGCCTGGTGTTCTCAAAGGTTCCGGAAAATGAAAAGCACCACCCTTTCAGGAAAGAAAGGGGGACTCATTGTGGAGATCTTGACTCTGGATAAAATCTTTTGTAAAAGGTATAAATGAATATCCTTGAGGATAACTCCATTCCTCCTTTATTTGGTTTTTGCGCTTTTTGGTTCAGCTCAGGACAGTCTGAGGTTGACGCCATATTGGTGTGATTTCTGCAGCAGCCAGTTCATCTCTGCCTGGCCAGACTTTTCCCAAGGTTCACTTAGCCTGTCAGGTTCCAGTCTGTGAGGGTGAATTGAGAATGTCAAAGTTGAAGGGGACTGTGGGTTGAGCTCAGCAAGGAAGTTTGTGTTTTTTGTTTTTTTAAAGATTTTACTTATTTATTTGACAGACAGGATCACAAGTAGGCAGAGAGGCAGGCAGAGAGGGAGGAAGGGAAGCAGGCTCCCTGCTGAGCAGGGAACCCGATGTGGGGCTCGATCACAGGACCCTGGAACCATGACCTGAGCTGAAGGCAGAGGTTTTAACCCACTGAGCCACCCAGGCACCCCAAGTTTGTGGTTTTTTAAAAGTCTCTGGCTTCAAAATAGAATCACCCAGACAACCTTTTTTAAAAGTCCTGTATCCTATATCGTGGTCCCATCCCAGGTCATCCAATCTGAGTCTCTGATGGTAAGGTCCAGGGCATAGATTTTGTTTCTGTTTTTGTGTTTGTTCATTTTGCTTTTGTTTTGTTTTATTTTTAAAGCTTCCAGGTTTGAGTCAGAGCTCTAGTCTGATGATGGCCTTTTATGAAGAAATTGACAATCAGGTATAGCATAGACTCATTTGAAGGTCACCAGGGTCACCTTTAGGGGATCTTTTGCATACAAGGGACAAAAAGAGAGTTTTGGCAATCATTGGTTCATGTAAATATAAAGCGTCCCACAGGATCACTTTCAGATTACGTCTGTCATGGGCTTAAATTTTGCCAACAGAATTGATCTATAGATTTTGCTTCCCATGGTGTGGTTACATTTTTGAACTCCTCTGCCGATCTTCTACTTGACCCCCAGCCAGGCTCCTGAGGCTTCAGAATCCTGTCTTAACTCTAGCAGAAAGAAAGAAGAATCTCTCTGATTGGCTGTCGTCCCCATTGCCAATAAGGTCACTGGCCCCAGGGGTATGGTTTACAAGGATTGGCTGGCTTAAGCCAAACAAGGCCTACCGCTGGAGCTGGCAGGGATGGTGCTGACCTGACTTGGCTATGCACTGCATGACTTGTAGGTAGGTGGGTTACTAAAACAGAGTCTCTGCAACAATTTTCTACTATGTTATTAGGCATTAAAAAAAACAGTCCATGCCCATTGCTGAGTTAGTTGCTTGGCTCACAATGTCTTGTTTTTATAACAATGCTGTGAGGTTGCTGCTACTTGTAGCTCCATTTAAGAGGCAAGGAAACTGAGGCTCAGCCACGTACCATAATGGAAGTTACATTTCCTTGTTCAAGACAGTGCTTTACTCATGACTTTAGTAGAGGATGGATTATTTGGGGATAATTATTTAGAGTGAACTAGCTCTAAGAAAAGTATTAAACAGATACATAAAAAAGTTTAATGCACGCCCAGACAATAAATAAGCTGAACAATTACTTATGTAGCATGCTTTGGTGGAGGAAAAAATAGATTAGGAGTATAGGAGATGGAAAGTTTTATTTTTGATCCCTAGAAGCTTAGAATGGTCAGTTTCTTGGAACTCTGCCTGCTCATCTGAAGATCATACGATGGTCTGGATGGTGGGTACGTAAACCTTCATTGTAGTTAACAATGACCATGAGCAAACATAAAGATATTTGAATTTTACAAGATTCCTGTTTCCCTCTAAGGGGCTCATGTCTATGGAATATCTTTGTTCTTAGTTCAAGCATTTTTTTCCTTTTAAATCCAATCTTCGGAGTTGACATACAAGTATAAAACACAGATCTTCTGCCACTTATGATTGGGTTATGTCCTGAGAAACTCATTATTAAGTTGAAAATATCTTATGGTGAAAATGTATTTAATGCACCCAACCTCCTGAATGTCTTAGATTGGCCTAACCTGCCTTAACATGCTCAAAATGTTTACATAAGCTTACGGTTAGGAAAGTCCTCTAACACAAAGCCTAGTTTATAATACAGTGTTGAGTATCTCATGTAATTCATGGAGTTTGTATGGAATGTGAAAAACACAATGGCTGTATGGGTGCTGATAGTTCTAAGTTGTGCTGGTGGTTGGCCCTCTTGATCTGGCGGGGGGGGCGGCGGTTGGCGCTGACTGGGAGCTGTGGGGCCTCTGCTGCCTTGCATCAGGAGAGAGGATCTTACTCTACATATTGTCAGCTTAGGGAAAAGATCCAAATTCAAAGTTCAGTTTCCTCTGAATGTGTATCATTTTTTAAAAAAGATTTTATTTATTTATTTAGACAAGCATGCATGAGCAGTGGGGTGGAGCAAGGGAGGGAGGGAGAAGCAGACTCCCTGCTGAGTGGGGAGCCTGCTGCAGTGCTGGATCCCAAGAGCCTGGGATCATCACCTGAGCAGAAGCGAGGTGCTTAACCGCTTGAACCACTCAGGCGCCCAGAATGCATATCATTTTTGTGCCACTGTAAAGTTGAAAAATTGCTAGGTTGTCCATCATAAGTTGGGGACTGTGTACTTCACACGTTTCTTAATTTCACATCAGGTGACATCATTATCGTTACTTGGACTAATTCAGAGTGGTGAATGTATTGTTTTCCTGGTGCCATCTTAATCTTAAATTGAATGTACAGTTCCCCTAACCATTTCCCCCTGCTTTTTAAAAGCACATTTGATTTTGTTTGGGTGCATTTAAATATTAACGTAGAGGTGCATTTAAATATTAACGTAGACAGCTGGGATGTATTGTGTAATTCTGTTTCATTTTGGATTCTGGGCACCTGCAGTATCTGTCTTCTTACAAGTCAGTGCATTTGGGTGTGGGCTCATAAGAAATGAAATTTACATTCATGAATTTGATGGGAGGGGAGGACTTTGAACACTGTAGCAAGCAGATGGAAGGTCTCTATAATGGTGGAGAAAATTGGATTCATTATGAGTTTTCAAAAAATACATCATTAGAGTTTCTTTTCTGAGCATCATTGGCCTTGTGGGTTTCATGTCTTTAGGTGTAACCTTTAGGCCTAACAGGTGACTCTTTGGGCTTCAAAAGATATGGAGGACTGGTACTCACCATGGGAAGTCTCCCAGGCCTTAGACTGTGATGTGTTTGGATGGCAGCGGCCCTGGCTCTGATGTAGGCATGCTTATGTTTGGTTCCCTGATGTGCTTGCTGCATGCTTACCTGTGTTACCTGGGACCAGTTACTTAGTGTCTCTGAGGCCTAATTCCTCCATCTGTAAAAGAAATAGAATGACCCCTTTCTCTCTGAGGATCAAGTAAGTCTCAGAGGCCTTTTGCAGATAAGACATAGTCTTATACATGTAGTTGGAACAAAGACCTCCGGTTCTATGTCTTCTACTACTTAGTTGTATAACCTTGCGCAAGTTAAAGGTACTTACGTTCTTTAAGGTTCAGTGTGCTTATCAGTAGAATGGTCTCGTTATTGGGACCACTGGGTCTATTGCTCGGTTGTGTTCTGTAGATTATGTAAGATACAATATATAAAGTTATTAATGCATCATGCTTGGTGGCCCAAAGGCTTGTTGTAAGCTCCTGTTAGTATTAATGTTAATCCTGGTTGTCTTGTTAGGTTATCTTATAGCTGTTTTTCTGCAGGATCTCTTCTGTTAGCCCTGAGGTCTCTGCTGCTGGGAAGTCATCGGTGGTACGTTAGACACCCTTCCCCTGTCCAGTGGAGTGAAGACTTTGACTCATTGTGCTCTCCCTCTCTTCCAGCCTTGACGGAAGGCTACGTCGGGGCCCTGCACGAGAACAGACACGGCAGCTCAGCGCAGATCCGCCGGCGTAAGGCCTCAGGTGACCCATACTGGGCCTACTCAGGTGAGTGGATGGGGTCTGACCAGGCTCACACTGGCCATTGACCATCCCATTGAGCTCCCTGGAAAGTACTCTTTAAATCGCTTTCACACCCAACCTGTTTGTTCAGACCTTTTGTAGTTCACTAAAAGTTGAAACACTCTACCATGATTTTCCTCAAGGTTATAAGTACCTTAATTTCTCTCTCCCACCTGTTTTCTCAACCTGCTTTCCCCCCTCAATTTGCATTTATTTCTGAACTTTACTTGTTAATGAGTGATTGTACCAAACTTGTAATTTCCCCAAAGACACAGCCTTTTCTTTTCCATCTTTTCAGTGGCTGTGATTTCAGAAAGCAGAAAATAGAAGGCTAGTCTTGAGCTGCTTAATGTCTGCTAAATATTACAAAGCGTCACATATCAAAATGATCTGTTATGCTTTAATCTAAAAAAATGCAACTTTATTTTCAAATCAGATCTTGTTAGTTGAATATATTTCAGCCCTCTCTGGTATTCTGCAGTTCTTTTCATTTTTGCTTTTAAACTTAAGCCTTCCAGGCACTGAAGACCGAGAGCATTGTAAAAGCTATGTTGAATATTACATTGCAAATAATTTTCTTACATTCCGAGGGGCGAGAAATGAACACCTATAAGAATATATAGACGGTTCTGGATTATGTTCCCAACAACTACCAAAAATATAATAGGTGGCTTACTATTTCTAAAAGAGATTTTGATGCCCCAATATATATGGAAAATGTAGCTAATTACAGAGGAATGGTTGAGGAAGATAGACTACTTTGGAAATTACTTTGGCACTAAATAATTCAAATAATTTGTCTGAAAAGGCTTGAAGGCATGGGTATTAGTATTAATAATAAATCTGTGTTTATGCAGTGTCATTGCATATAGAATTGAGAGGCATTATTTTCATAATGATGCTCTGGTTTTAAATCTTGAATTTCCACCTGCAAATCTTGTTAAATTTATGTCAGTGTAAAATTTATAGGCTTGATCTTTAATTACACCTTATCTATTGGCTTTTTGCATCCTTTTGTCTA
The DNA here is from genome assembly GCF_022355385.1 of Mustela nigripes. Lineage (NCBI taxonomy): Eukaryota > Metazoa > Chordata > Mammalia > Carnivora > Mustelidae > Mustela > Mustela nigripes. Next base: position 29,752,728 of record NC_081558.1, read on the forward strand.
TTGATAAATCTCCTGCCCCTATAGGGAGAATAGCCTATCTGTTTTGTTTTGCAAGGAACAGATAGTGATTCTGAAGTCTTCCATCACACCCAACTCCTTGTGATTAGAATTATCTAATTAGAGCCTTTTTGTCACTATTTCTGATAAATGAAGGGAACAGTGAGATGAAGGCCAAAATTACATATATATATAGCTTCTTGCCAAGAAAACTGAAGAAAATTTATCATTTTGTTCTCAGTGGCTCCGATATCAGTTAGGAAGAGGCGTAAAGTGGCCTGTTATTTACAGTTCATCAATTTAGAATAACAATGCTGTTAGTGAGGAAATTGGAAGTTATATCCCATCAGCATCTCCAGTTGCAAATGGCAGTGAAGAAATGAAAGTCCTAAAACTTTTCCCATTACTCAGTTAAGAATGGACATAAGTAGTAAGGTCTTTGGTATAGAGCAACTGTTGATATCCTTAACTCTGGTGGACTTAATGAGTGTCTATTTCACATTTCTGGAATGGATTTGGGTACTGTCCCTACAGGTTTAAGGGCTAATAGTTCAGCCATAGGCTTTGGCACCCTTTTCTCTAAAAAGCCAGACAGTAATTATCTTAGTCTTCTCTGGGTGTGTGGTTTCTCTTACAACTACTCAACTTTGCCAGTATGTGCAAAGGCAGCCATGGATGATGCTAGATGAACTGCTGGGTTTCCATGAAAATGTATTTATGAACACTGAAATTGGAATTGTGTATAGTTTTCATGTGTCAGAAATATACTTCTTTTTGACTTCTTTTTCCTCAGTCATTTAAAAATACAAAAACCATTCTTCTTAGGCTATATTAAAACAGGTGACCTGTTAGATAGGGTCCACAGGCTATAGTTTGTCAACCTCTCTCCTAGTTGAATTTTTTTTTTTCCTGGATGGGATGGAATAGTCACATGAGGAATCCCCCGGAAGGATATAGTCTGGTTTGGAAGAACCAGTGAAGTCCCTTGTTTGAGGGTGGAATGGAGAAAATGAAGCATAAAAGGAGAAGAAAAGAATGAGACAGGTATCAATTGATGCTACATAGTCCTAAAAATTCCACAGTATCAGTGGTTGCTTCACTCCAACATGGTGGAATAGTGATTCTCATGTCAACAAGAATTAGAGTCCGTCAAAGACCCTCCTTAGCACTCAGCCAATAGATGAAGACCAGGAAGGAAGGAGTTGTTACCTGTCACTTTTGACACTAAAGACCAAGGCCTTGAAATCACAACAGACCAGATTTGGCTCTTAGCTACAGGCACATATATTTCTAGGCCTAAATGGTGCCTGAAAAGTGGGGCTGCCAAAAGAAGGGCCCTTTGTTTGTAGAGGAAATTGTTTCTGAATTTTGCAGAAGTAAACCAGCCCATTTCTGAAAGATGGGTTTGATGGTCCACATTTTAATTTCATACCTCTAGTTCCCAGATTTACCTTAGTTCCTCCTAAGATAATACTGGTGTTTTGTGGGTATGGTATGTGAGAGTACAAATTTTGAAGTCATATGGGCTGTAGCTCAAACATAAACTTTATCTCATAACATCTTTTGGACGTTGGGAGAACATTTAATTCCGTGGAGATCCAGTGTCTCCATCTTTGAGACGGGGGTGATTAACAGCACTTCCCTCATAGAGCTGTTTTGGGAATGAAATTAGATGATTCGTGTGAAAAAGGTAACAGAGTCTCTTGCATCAGGTATCTAATATTCCTGCTGTTTTAGATACTGTTATTACTTTTGCTGCTGTTTGTTGATGTTGTTATGAGGATTCTCGGTGGGTAACTGATGTACAATGGGTGGGCACTAGGTTATCCTATATTAAACAAACTATATTAAACCTTATTTTAAGCAAACTTTATTAAACAAACTATCCTCAAGTTCAGAGCTTGGCAGGTGATACACACCAGTGCTGTTTTTGTGAATAAAGTTTTACTGAAACACAACCGGGCCCATTCCTTTGGACATTGTCTATGGCTGCTTTTGTGCTGGGGTTGAGCAGTTGCTGCAGACATTGACCAAAAAGCCTAGAATATTTTTATCTGGCTCTTAGGAGAAGAGGTTTACTAATTCTTGCTTACATTGAGATCACTTGGGTTTTCGAGCAGATGTTAGCCTGACTCATAAATCGAATAGTTCAGAGATTTGGAAAATGTCGTTTTTGTTTTTTGTTTGTTTGCTTGTTTTATTTCCCCCCCACCCTGCATTTTCTCTTGAGCTGGAAGAGGAGCATGTCTCCTAGTTAGCATTCAGAGTGAGTTGGGTGATCCTGCTTTTGGGAAGAACAAAGATTGGAGTGGAGTGGGGTGTGCTTCAGGAGATGGAGCTGGGAGATGGGTGGGTGTTGGTGGTTCTGGGGCCCCCTGCCCCTCAGTGACTGTGTGTTCTACTCATTAGGTTGCCTTTGTGTGGATGGAGTTTGGTGCCTGATGCTGACCTAGTTATCCCACTGGCCTCCCCCCCACCCCCCAGTCACTTGAGGAGAGTTGCAGAAGTTTTCAAGGTGTGGATAGCTTATATTTAGGATATTGTCACGACAGTAGTTCATCAGTATTAGTGTAACTTTTACATTAGGACTAACCATGTTATTTCAGTTTGTCTGTATCACTTCAGATAACGCAAAGCCCCTCATTATATCTGAGATGGTAAAATCTTTACTTCTGTAGCCTTATTAGGTAATGGTGTTGTGAACACCTACAGCTCTGTCATAGAGGGCTGTTTGTTGAGGAGTGGAAATATGTGCTCTGGTTCCATTGAGATCACCTGAAGTTTGGTATCTCTCTGGTTCTTCATTTTGTCTACTGTAAAAAAAGGAGGTCGTGATATCTGAGTTCAATGTGAAAGTATCATGCATAAGACATTGAAGTGGAAATAAATGTAAGATATTATTATTGTTAACTGTTAATGATGGCTTTGTAATTTCGAGATTACTTTATGTCTTTGGGTTTATTTTCCTTATTCCAAGACAGGAAAGAGAGGGTAAAGACCTCTTTATATATTTCATACAGAATTATGCTGAAAAAAAGAAAAGCAATAGATGCAGAAGAGTTTCTCACTGGAAATATTAAAACAATTTTTCTATTACTTTTACTTGACTAAGACACAGGTATTTTTCTGTGTTATTTGAAGTGATGACAGCTCATGAATTTTGGAATTTGCCCAGAACTTCTGTAATTATTACACAAAAAGTAACAAATGCTAGGTAGGTCATTGTTGCCTGAAAGGGAAATGAGAAACAAATCTGGAGCAAGTTCAGGGGGATATTGGAGGCATTTCTATAAAGCTATCTGTTTCTTCTCCTCTCCCTCAGAGACTTGGAGAAAAAGCAGGTTGTGGTTTCTCTTCTCAATCTTTTTTTTTTTTTTTTTTAAACTCCTCCATTTGGTTTACTGCATTTGAAATAATCACTATCTCATGTTCTTTCCTTATAGAAAGATTCTAGGAATTGGTACAAGGGGGGCTAGTTCTCCAACACTGAGACATGTAACGACCAGAATTCCCTGTAGGAAGTGTCTGGTGGTGTGCTGAGTAGAAGCCAAACAGGATTAATCTAAGAGGCGTTCCAGCTGTGGTCAGGACATTGTAGGAGGAGACCTCCAAGGTCCCTTTTAATTGTCCCGGGCTTGATGACTTGCTCAGCTGTAAAATGGAGATAAAAAGGCCATACATTGCTGGATGGCTTTGAGGATTAGAGGAAACCTATGTAAGCACCTGGTGGAATTCTTGGCTTCCACTCTGGAGTGGGATACGTATTACCCATTTGGCTCTTAATTATATGCCAGCCCACTACATTATTCATATAAACATCTTATTTTATAATGTGTGTGCGTGTGTGTATGTGGTGCATGTAGGTGTATGTTTCATTTTCCCAGCTACATGTCCAATACTTGAAGACAAGGATTATAGTTTATAATTCGTTGGTTTTTTTTTTCCTGCTCTGGGTCAGAGTGTCTTATTTTGTGCATATTTAGTACATATTTTTTCAAATGGGTGAATGGATGTACGGATAAATGAACTTATGTCAGAGTCTTGGCTTGAGAACTCACTCGGGATCCTGCCATGAAATTCAGATAAAGCAGTGGGCGATTTATAAAAGGTTTCACCACTGGATTCTTTTAAGTAATCAGTCCCCCTTGTGAACTTAAGATATAATTAAATTCCTAAAATATCATTTCCATGCTTATTTTTAATTGTGTCTATAAAGGGTAAAGCAAAATACACATGCCTGCAGAAGTCTGCCTTTGTCCCAAGAACAATGGAAGCCATTGTAGAACCTCAGAGTTTGATATTAATATTGTATTATTTGCTCTTCTAATACCTTCTGTGAAGTTTCTTAAGGGAATCATTTCCCTAGAGACACTGCATTTGCAATAGCAAGCTTCTGCTCTGATGGAACCATACCACTGGGGAGGAATCAGTCTTGAGACTCATCTTCCCAAGTCCCAGCTCGAAGGTACCTCCACTTCGAGCCTAGTCTAATCCCTCCCTCCCTTTTCAGTCTCCCTTTTTTTTTTTAGAAACAGTTAATTTCTCTTTTCTCTATAATTCCGTATTATTCTATTTATTGCTATAAGTTGAAGATACTAACTTATTCACTGAACACACTTATTGATTGCTTACTGTATGCAAGGTGTTGTACTATAATGGGAGGGGTCAGAGAAGCTCCCAGAATTGCTGCTGCTAGATCCTAGACATTAAAGATGGGCAGGTGTTTGCCAGGATGTGCGGAGGCCTTGATCTGGCAGTGACTGGGGAACTCAAAGGAGCTCAGTAAGTATAGAGCATATGGTAGGGCAAAGAAAGTTGAGGGAATAATGCAGCTTGTTGGACTATGAAGGGTCTTCACAGCATTCTGCTAGTGACCTAGAACATCTACCTGAGGGTGATAGGGAGGCATTTCAGGGTTTCATGGTGGAAATTAACTAAGTGGTTTTATATTTGAATAAGACCTCTGATTGTAGGGTTAAGGATTGGTCAGCAGGGGAAGAAGGCAGGATGAAAAATGATGAAGTTGTGTCATCAGAAATTGGAGAGATTGAAGAAGAGAGTTCATGGGAATCATTACCGTTAGTATGTGGAAGGGAACACAAAATCATCTAGGATGATCCTGGGTTGATTGTAGATGGCCTTGCATTTAATTTAAATGAGTAAAGAGGATTGGTGGGTTGGTTGTGAAGGTAAACATTTTGGACTTGAACCTGTTAAGATGTGGTATAGTGTTTTTTCCATATTTCTTACACTTTTAAACTTTTTCCTTGAACAGAACCTTTGTCTGTAATTACTCTTGGTATTTCCCCGTTCTTTCTTAAATGTTTTGGAATAAGGAGGGCCTCAAGGTAGGAAACACATTGTAGAACAAACTGTTTCTTCCTATAGGTACTCTTTTTTTCTTTTACACATGATCTGTGATTACAGGGATAGATAGGGTGAGAAAAAAACACATATGGTCACACACTAATCAGGACTTTATGTATAAAAGAGAAAAATGTGTTGCCATATGCTTAAGATACCTTGAGCATTTTTCAGTACTTGGCCAAGTTTGGCTTCCTCCGCCCCTACCCGTTGGAAAGAAACAGTTCTCATATCTTAGAGAGGCTGCCTTTTTCATTTTTCTTTTTCTTTTTAAAACTTTCTTCTAATCTTTGCCACCTTAGTTCTGAAGTTTTTCTGGCATCTTCTCTCTCGAGATGGTTTCACAAATGTTTGTAAAAGTTAATGGATGCTATTGTATGCTATAAGAGGATATCAATAAATTCCTTAGGGTCTTCATGACCCTTGGCAAAGCATCTTAGGAGGATGAAGTACGTTCAGTGCAGTTGGCAACAAGTAATAGATATCAGTGATAACCATTTCAGTTGTTAACTATGATGGGACATTTCATATGCGCCTAACAGAAAGCCCGAGAGTTTGGGTTTTAAATGGACTCTGAAGGTAGTGGGTTGGTGGAGTCTTTTTGGAGGGCTCTTTGGCAATATCTGTGAAATATTAAATATTGATAGTCTTTGATTCCAGCACTTCTGTTTCTGGGAATTTTTCTTTCTTTTTAAAGCTTTTTTTTTTTTTAAGATTTTTATTTATTTATTTAATTTATTTATTTGACAGACAGAGATCACAAGTTGGCAGAGAGACAGGTGGGTTGGGGGGAGCAGGCTCCCCACCGAGCAGAGAGCCCGATGCGGGGCTCGATCCCAGGACTCTGGGATCATGACCTGAGCTGAAGGCAGAGGCTTTAACCCGCTGAGCCACCCAGGTGTCTCTGGGAATTTGTCTTTAAGAAGCACTTGTACACTTCCCCAGTTACCGTAAGTAGGGACTTGGAATAATGGTAATTTAGTAAGTCCTTATGATGAAATTCATACTAAACATCCACCAAAATGAGATTGGTTTAAGGTCTATTAAAATAATGTGGTTAATAGGGTCCTGTTAATGAATAGAGCTGAGAGGTCTGGAAACTCTACAAAGACGTTAATTGTGATTATTATTGAGAAATGAGGGATTCTGCTGCTTTTACATTTATATCTATAATATTTTACTATCTTACAGAATTATAAGTAGAATATTTAAATTACTAATACCAGTACATTCATAATATTTTCCTAAAGTAACTTTCTATTTTAGAATAGATGGCTGGATTGTATTAAATGTAGGCAGTTTTCTTTGAAACAGTTTTGAGGAGAGAGGAAGAAAGGAAAAACTAAGAAGGAAAGCCAGAAGGGAGGCAAAAGCCCTTTTGTCTTTTTATTTGGCTGTATCTGAATTTTTTAGGCGAAACATTTCACTGGCATTTCAAATTTTATAAAGTGCTGATATGAACCATACAGAAATTAATGAACTGATATTGACTCAATTTGAAAATGAACATCAAGATTTATTGAGCAAAGCAGTAAATATTGACCCAGGCAGAGAAAAGGTCAATATTTGCTTTGATACAACATAAATCTCAATATTCAATAATCTATAAATTTAGTGTCTAGAGAAGGCATACAGTGTTATCTCTAAGTATATATTTTTCATATCTGTGATGGATCAAAGTCAAGTGTCTTTTTTCCTGGTTTCAAATTTGAAAGGATGGTGTTCCCTCCTTTGAAATTAGCTTGTTGGGGGCAGGGGTGGGGGGAGTGTGGGTTAGTGGAAGGACATTATTATTTTAAAATTTCGAAGGGAAGATATACCTAGCCTCATCCATGCCTTAAAAAAATTGGAAAGCGATTATCTGAATGTGCTGTGTGATTTACTTAAAGGCTACTCATCTTTTTTCTAACCTGACACTAGGTACTCATTTATTATATCTGATTTGGTTCATAAAACCCACTACCCTGACTCTATAAAACAGGGAGATATTCTGTCTTTCCCTGTGGATATTGTTAAGCAATGTTACATAGAATTTTTTTGGCAAATAAAATGTCATTGATATATATCATGATGAGTAACACTTTACTGGCCTTCCCCGGGTTGAAATTATTAAGTTGAACTGCACTCCTATTCTTTATCCTGTTGTCTCTTCTCTTCCTGGGGTGGGCCTGGTGGCAATATAAAAGGGAGAGCTGTCTTATGGATTGTGAACTTTTATTACTGCCCGTATATAGCTGGTTTGAGTGTCTAATATGTGCTTAAAGATTGGATTTTCTCCCTGTTTATTTAAATGCAGAAGGGAACTCTGCCCACAAGGTCAAGTATAATTACTCTTGTACCTATGCAGAAGTCTCACACCATCCAGTTGTGGTCAGTCCACCTGGAGTGTTCTTCCAGTCTGATGACAGTGTGAAGTGGTGATGTTAGCCCTCAGGGGTTTGTTAAGGGATCCTGAAACTAATCTCACCTCTACCTTTCAGCTGGTAATCTCTTGTGGCCCTACTTAAAATCAATAGCATTAAGGGTAGTGAATCTTCTTGGTTGTCTTTCTTGCTATTAAAATTTAGCCTATCTTCTTTTTCCTTTAGGGTAACCCCATTTTCTGTCATGTGACTAAGACTTTGCTTAGTGGTGATGTGTATAACATAGAACCTTGCCTTCTTGATAAATACTTTGTTAACGTTAGGAATCCTTGCTTTTCATTAAGAATACTGTGGTATATAATAAATAATCTTTTCCGTGAGTGGAGTATTGAATGTGATTTTATGTCCTATGAGAAATGACTTTACCTGCTATCTAAGAACCTGACTTTTAACATAATAAAGTCATTTCTTCTTGAGTTGTTTATCAGGGAGAAACTCACAGCCTGGAGCTAATAGGTCTTTAATACCTAAGTTACTTGTCAGTATCTCTTTTTAACAGAGACAGGTCTTGCCTAGAGCCTTTAGCTGGGAGAGTATTGTGGAATTTGATCTTGTGGCTTTTATTATATTTTGGTACCCTTCTATCTGGAGGGCTATGCTAGTTTTCCATTCTGGATGGTTAAATTCCTAGTTAATTAGATATTTAAGATTTTATAAAAAGTGAGCCAGTTTTAAGAAAAATTTAAACATGGCATTTGTACTATTGGTGTTCCAGTATGGCAAAATAAATCTTCTCTAGGAGATAGTGTTACTATAATGGAAGAATCAAAAGCCTCTTATTACATGCTATACAATTAAACTATATCAGTGATGTGAAAAAAAATCACAGAGGGTCAAGAGTTTTCATGAAGTGGCTTAAAAATTAAGGACAGTATTTAGTGGCCTAATTTATAAAGTATGGCTCACTCTATGTCCTGGTTCTAGTACCTCCATATAGATTATTAAAAATCTTAAAATACACAGTGGGTTAAACCCCCTGAATTTCCCCTCCCTCACATCTTGGCCACTCGTCCCATTTTGAGACGGTCCCAGGATCGAACAGTGGACCGACCCAACCTCCACCATTGATTGTTACTGGTTATTGCCTTTGGTTTGTTAAATATTTTAAACAGATGGGATTTCAGAGTGAAAGGGTGGGGTGTAGCGGGGTATGTTTTATGCTCTTCAGCCCACTTAGTGAATTCACTTAACCTTGACATCTTCCCTGGGCTTGGGAAGCCATTTGATCCAGATATCCTGTTTATGTAGATCCACATTCCCCCAGTTGGAAGGCCTATTTTCTGGGAGGAAAACAAGCTCCTTCTAGAAGCTGCATGAAAATTTCCTACTCCCAAAGGTAACATTTAGTTGCTCTGCCCCAATTATTATTGTCCTCTTTCCCCCCTGGAACCCATTTTTCTCTGTCCCACCCTTACCCTGGTTCCAAGTGTTAGGACAATGTTCTCCCTTCTAGCAGGCGTGCATGCCATTAGTACATTTGGTATTGATTTATTGTTGAGAAATTTTAGCAGGAAAGTAAAATATGAGCTTCTTCCAGGCTGTTTGAGTAGTATCTGCAAAGATGAGAGGAGCCATTTATAGTGTGTTTCTGCTCCTGGGACTCACTGTGATAATGGAGGTATTTTCTCCTCACTGTTGTGAAGTATGCGGTCTACACTCTCCTCTTGGGGAATGATTTTGACACTTTTTGAAGGTCCTGTGGCTTTTACATTCTTACACCACCTCTTAATGAGCTATCTTGTAACATCCTTTTCATGTAAAGATTGCCCTTTCTCTCACCATCCACTAGAGTGGGAAAAGGAAGTTTCAACACTCATGGCCAATTGGACACATACCTGCTGTGCCAAAAAGAACTCGTCAAGATTTGCTTTGTCTTATGAGTACTCCTGGCTGCTAGTAGTGTGACCAGGATTTTTCTCCCATATTCACACAGAATTCACTTCCAGGAGCATGTCTACATAAAAGGATTTGTTTTTGTATCCTCTACTGTGTTTTAGCCTCTGGAAAAGTCCTCCGGCCTCTCTAGGCTTAATAATAAGAACAGTTTGTGATCTAACATAGCCCTCTAGAGGCAGGGTACCTCCAAAGACTATCTTTGTACTCTGACATCTTTAACCCACTGAGCCACCCAGGCGTCCCTGTACTCTGCCATCTTTAAAGTATACTCCATGTTGTTTTACATTCCTGGGCTTGTTCCTTAGAGTCCCTTTACCTCGTATTTTTAATACAGCTTCAGCAGCCCCAGAAGTCACAAGCTGAAGTACTAAGTCTCAAGAAAGAAGAGAAAGTACCCCTGTCTTTTCTCTCTGTTTAGGGGCAAGTCAGATATTCCTCTAAGCACCCTACCCTTGGCCAGTCAACCCTTCTTTCTCATTGGTCAGAACTGGATCACATGTTCACGCTTAATCCAGTCACTAGCAAGAGACAAGGAATGAACAAAATTGACTGAGACCCATCAAGATTTACCCAAGGATAGTAGGGGAAATGGTTGTTGGATGAGTAGCCCGTGAAGCCTGCTACCTTTGTTATCTTTTCCAGATATCAGAAGCTAAGCAACTATGTGGCGCCAAATAAGGGACAAAATTAAAGGAAAGAAGTGTCTTTACTTTTGAAGTGAAAATGTGATTGTAGAAGCCTGTCATGGTTGCATATAAGATAATAGAAGTTTCCTGAATTTCGGGTGCTTTACCAAATTGTGGGTTACATGCCACAGTTCTGTCACCATTGGCCGTACGTGGCCATTTACACTTAAATTAATTTAAGTTAGATTAAAAATGACACTAGCCAGATTTCAGGTTCTCAGTAGACAAAAGTGGCTAATGACTACCCATTCATACAGCATAGATATAGAACTTTTCTGTTCTTGCAGAATGCTCTGTTGGAGAGTGCTGTTCAGAGGATTTAGCCATTATAGAGAAGCCAGCAGGTACATTTATTGAGTACAGGCTGTCTCAGACACTGGGCATATTGCTCTGTCTTAATTGATGTTGAAACCAGCTCTCTGAGATGATGTCATTTTTCGAAGAAAGGCAAAACTTGGTTAGGAAGTAGCTTCTTAGGGAGAAAGCTGGAGACCTCTCCTGAGCAGTGACACCTGTCTGTCTATGCACCCTCTCCCTCTCACCTCCCCCTCCTAGCCACTGGGAGTAAGTTTAGAAGTGGGACAACCTGATATTTGTAAATATTCTCTTAAATGCAAAGCGTTAGGTGCAGATGTTGACTTCATCTTCCTGAAAAACTTGCAGGTACTCCAAGTGTCTAAGCGTCTCAAATCCAGAGAGGCCCTGGTAGGCCTCCCAGCCCTTTGGTGGTCTTGGGGAACTGTCCTGTTTAGGACCTAAGCATTATTTTGCTGAGGCTCTATATATTTGGCTAAAGAAATCAGGGACTTTTTGGGAGTGAGGTATTTGTGTTTCTTCCTTCCTCTAGTCTTCAGTTCATTGAGTCATTCACTGAAAGAGTGTTTCTCATGCACTGGCAAGCTGAGTTCTAGGCACTTGGGCTACAGCAAAGAACAAAATAAATGAAATGCCATTCCTACTTGGTGGATGTAGGCAGGAAATCTTGTACAAAGTAATATGTAATCTCATCAAATGATGCAATAAAAAAACAAAGCAAGGCCATTGAGAGTGATGAAGGGTGGAGAGATAGTATTTCAAAAGGAGAGGCCTTGAGGGGATATTGGAGGAGAGACCTGCCTATAATGAGGGAATGACCACCATAGATCTGTGGGGCAGGCTTTCCAGGCGAGATAAGGAAAAGAGACGGTAGAACTCAAATAGGTTCAATTTTGGACCGAAAAGCACTCTGCTAATTTCAGCTGGACCTTGTTCTTGAATCTTGATCAGCCCACATTGCTCTAGAGTGTCTTACACTGCCCAGGACAAGCCTTCACAACAAAGAATGATCTGGCCCAAAATGTCAATAGTGTCAAGGTTGAGAAACCCTTCGCAAGGGGCTCGCCAGAGCTCATGGTTTTTACACAGTCTGCTGCTGTGATGTAATGCGAATTCCACCTTTGTAGTTAGTTATTGATCCACAGTCTCAAGTGTGGACAATTGTGCCAGGTTTCTATGGCGGGAATGCAACAGTTGAATCACAATGGCTGGCGAAGGCACTACAGAATATAGTGAGCAGCCTGGTGTCCGATCCTCTGTGGCGACTGGAGAGGAGAAATGGAAAGCTTGGCAGGTTGACCATTCTGGGAGTCTATGTATGAAACCGTCAAGGGATGAATCACAACACTGGTCGTGGTGAAAAGCTCACCGCTCATGTCACGTGAAGGCCATGAATGATGGCCATGCAGTAGTTCAGAGATGACGAGGTTGCTTTTATTATTATTTTGTTATTTTTGAGGTCCCTGGTGACTACTCCATGTGTCAACCCTTTGATCTAAGAGGCTGATGTGAAATATATCTGTTTGAGGATTGCTAACCATGAACGATCCTCGAAAATTGCTGATCAAGCCATGGCAGCGCCTTGAGAAAATTTATCATTACCCCATGGGAAGCTTGACACGTCACTTCATAGCTGGGCACAGCATAGTGCTTGTTCTTAAGAGATCACTTTTAACAAAAGGAATGGAAAGGAAAATAGAGCTCTGAATGATGACTGACAGGTCATCAAGATCTGGCATTTTGTCAAGTGTCAGCAGCTAAATATGAGATACGGGTTATAATAATGTTATAATGATGGCCATGGATTCCTCATCCTCTATGGGTGGATTAAATAGGAATCATATCATGTGGGGTCATGTCAATGTGGGTATATTTACCTAGACAATTTATGGTGCCCTAGACTTTCTACAGAGCAGATGGCTATTGTGTGCTTGCTTTGTCCCATGCCCTCTTGTACATGTTTAGATATAAAGACAGATTTATATGGCTGCTGACCCCGGGAGCTCAAAGTTTTTTCTCCTTTCCCTTTCAGAAATGAATGATTAATGTTAGTGACACTGAAGGTTAAGTATACAAAGATCTAATACATTTATCCTGATACTGCTATGGTAGATCTATGGAGAGTTTGAAAAGCTGTGGGATCACTCTGATGTCAGGCTCAGCCAGAAATATTTTTTCTTTATACATACATTTTTTTTTAAAGATTTATTTATTTTAGAGAGAGCAAGCAATTGCCCATGTGCTTGGAGGGGAGGGAGGCAGAAAGGGAGACAAAATCTCAAGCAGATTGCCTACTGAATTCAGAGCCCAATGCGAGGCCCATCTCATAGCCCTGAGATCATGACCTGAGCTGAAATCAGAAGTTCCATGCTTAACCGACTAAGCCACCCATGCACCCATAAATATTCTTTCTTTAAATTAGAATGATAACACCTTATTAAAGTATTGACACATCCACTCAGATTATGTTCAGACGTGTTATTCTACTTCACTTAGTCCCTACATCTGAAGCTCAAGTCCAGAAGCCTACTGATGATGAAGGTAATGTGAGATGCACTCTCTGCCCTAAGAAATGTTGGAATTATTTTAATTTCTTTCTCCCACCTTGGATTCTTTCTCACATCTCTAATTCCAAAGGATTATCCTCAGTCATTGATGTTGAGAAGAGACTTTATTTTTGGAGTATTTTTTTCTTTTAATTTTTATTCTCTTAGATTTTGAATCTGACATTTCTGATTTATGCTCCATTTTCTGGGTCTCCATCTGCATCTGAAAAGGAATGAATTTGGGATTTTAAATCTGGTGAAAATACCAACTGTGTTATGAAAAAAGTATGTTCCTATCACAGATTTATTATTTAATACCATTATTATATTAAAATGTAGTTTCCTAACTAAAAATTCTGGGTATAAAACAGTTAACCAATTTTTAAAATATGTGACTTAGAGTAATTGCCTTGTTTTTTTCCACCCCACGCTCCATTTTTTTAATAAGTGTATTTTAGTGGTAAGAAAGCTAAAGTGTTCTTTTACTCTGTTTTCTCAGGGCTTATTCAAATACAGAATAATTTCACTGTAGTAAATAATTTCTCCTAATTTTCCTCAGGTAGACAACCCAAAATGTATAGATTCTCATTTAAGTAATTTGTCTAAAGGTTGCTTCACTGAGTACTGCCCTTTGCAGAATGTATTTTAAAGGATATTAGGAGCCTTTAAAGTATTCTTTCATATTAATTGCTTGGCATTTAGGTGGTTTCAGTTACTTTAATAAATTAGGTTCAGCTATAATATAAAAAGTGGAAAATACAGACTCCCAGGGTTCAAAGACACTTCAGTGGGTTGTTGAATGCTTAAAATACAAGTTCAGATGAATATTTGATATTTGATTTTGAACTCCCATTACAGAACAGAACAGATTTATGCATTGGGAGGACAGGAAATATAATAATTAGACATATATTAATTGATTTCAGATTTTTGTCTATAAAATACTAGTCATAAATACGGTTATTAGAATCCATGTTTATGGTCTTGGAATTTGATTCAGAGAGTAGGTTATTCATCAAAAAAGACACTAGTCCTACCATTTATCACAACGAATCGTGAATTTATATCTCTGTAACTCACAGGTGTGATGTATGCCCTTTTTTGGTAGGGACGTTTACTACAGGAATTAATTTTAGTCATTGGGAGACTTTTATGGCCATTTTAACTGTTACTTAAAGATTTAAACAATTTTACTGATTTCTTGGCACAAGCCTCTGGGAGTAGAATTTCTGTGAGCAAAAAGAAGATTATCATTAAAACAGAGTTGTTGGAGCATCTCTGTTTTTACCTCAGTCCTGAGTCTCAGGGTAAGGAGTCCTCATCAAGGGGCTAATAAGTCAAGGTGGTTGCTCAGCATTGTTCCAAAGTCTGTGTCTAGAACATGAAATCAGTGTGCTGTTAGAGGACTTTTTACGGAAGGAAGGTCCTGTGGCCAAGGAAGATGAGGGAAACACCACAGTGTTGATTTCTTTATTGCAGGACTTACCAGAAACTTTAATATCCTACCTAGTCTTAGGCACTTCACCTTCACTGTGCACTCAGAGCTCTGAGAGGGAAAGGGTGTGTGGGCACAGAGTGTTGGAAGGTAAGGTAGGAGATTGGTTCTTGGGAGCTGGATCCCTGTCTTCTGCCATCATTATTCCCTCAGATCTTTGAAAGGGCCATGCTGGTACTCTAGAGTATGGTTACAGGAAAGTTTCAGTTGAAAAGGATGAGTTTCACATGATTCCACTATGAAGTGCAGAGATCTATATGCTCAATTCGAAGAAAAAGCCATGCCCATGTACATCAGAAAGATTTCCACTTTTCTCCTTACTTAGTGGAAATGGAACATTTGGGAAGAAGAGAATCCCTTGGATGATAGAACGCCATTTAGTTGGGTGTGACAAAAATATGTATTCAAGTCAACATAAATGAAAATATTTACAAGAAATGACTTCATTTAAGTTTAAGGACAATGTGTTTTATATCATACCTTCTTTAAGAGGGTGATGATATATGGGATTGTGGGATGGTTTTATTTCATACTGAATTTGGGGATAATAGAATTGTCCCCAACAAATGGGTAGATGGAAGGAATAAAACCTATAAGAAGGGAATTTGCAATAAATGGAATTCAAGATTACCGTCCAACCAGACCACACGTGATTGGGTCTTACCAGTGAAGATGCTTGGGAAGATTAAGTTTGGATATGAAATTTTAAGAAGGAAGAAGGGAGGGGTAGAATGGAGAGAGGGAGAGAAAAGAAGTGGGAATGGAGAGTATGACGAGAAAGAAGGGTGCCATGATTCCCTCATTGTCCTTTTGTTTTTTACTGAGTGAAAACTAGCACTTGCCCCAATCAGGAACTTGAAACATGTTTCCAGACATTGCCACATGTCCCTGGGGCGGGGGCAGGGGGCTCTGGGACAGAGCAAAATTGCTCTTGGTTGCTATGGAGAATGATAGACATGATAATAATGGGTAGTAATAGTGTGCAATAGTGTAGATTATTAGATGGTAAAGTTGGCCATGATGCTTGACCTGACAAATTTATTTAGGTAACTGTTAAAGGTTCCTGATTGCAAGTGGGTGATTTTAAAAGCGTTTTTTCCAATTTGTTATAATGAATGTGGTGGCATGGATTTTATTTCCTGTTGATTTGTGCTTTGTCAACCCTGGAGAGCATGGATGAACTTGATTGTAACTCAGATTAAAGATGAAGAACAGTAAGGAGTTGCTTTGTTAATGGAATATATGTTTGCCTCTGATTTGTACGATTTACTGTTTAAGATTAATATTTAGGGATGAATGATTGGGTGTGTTTTTAGACATTTCATCCTTAGCGGGGTTATAGCTCCAGCACTTCATCCCACATTTGCTTGTCTGAGGAATTAAAGATGCTGCCTGAATTAAGTCAAAACAGTAGACAAGGTCGTAATGTTAATTAGGTGAATGATTCAGTCTGCAGAATATATATATATACACACACACATATAGACATACCATATTACCATATATGTCATGTCTGGGGGTGGGTACGACTAATTCTTTGAATGATTTTCTTAACTTTGCATACACTTCCCCCTACCCCAACATCTAATCTTGATTCATTCAGATCATCTCTAATTTCTGTGGAAATGGCTTCGTAAAGCATTTAAAATGAGCTGTGATTTGAGATCTTCTTTTAAAAAATGGAAATTGCATTTATCCGGGTTAGAATTTTATCTAGAATTATAGCTTAATAACTTGTAATATTATTTTCAAATTCATATTTTAATGCAATTAAAAGTTGACTTTTTAAATTTCAGAGCAGAAATCAGGCTTTTTAAACTTTCCTTTTTCCTGCCAAGGAATGTGTTTTCCTCCCTTGGCATGGATGGTGCTACCCTTTGTCACACCTTCTTTTACCTTCTACCCTGGTGTCCTGGGCTTTTAAATTCTGTTTGTTTGACTTTTCCCCCTCCCTCTTTACCTCCCCCTGGATCTAGAGAAATTACCCTGACCTCTCTCTCTTGTTTCTGTCTGGGACAGCTGCATCTCACATTGGCTGTGGCCTCTTTTATTTCTCCAACTTTTTTGTGTTTCTTGTTTGGGGAGGCTGGTAAGGTCAAGGGAGTCAAGTTCAGTGAAAGAACTCTTATCTCTTTAACACTGTACAATGTTAAAGAACAAAAGAACAAAAAGAAAGTCGGATGCATTATGATGAAGCTTTGACACTTGATCATAATGAAGCTTTTAGTTCTCATGATGTTGAGTGGAGGCTGGACAATCTGCCAAGCTCTATGTTCAAGCTCAAGTTTGCTCTCACATCTGAGAGGGGAGAAAAAAGGGGTTATGGAAACTCAAGCACTTTATCCCTGCCCCCCCTTTTTTAACTTTCTGCTTAAGTTCAAAGGCATATTAATTTCATATTCTGGCAGTTGTCTGAGTTTCCCTAGGACTGTACAAGCTGTCCTTTATGTGTGACTTCTGTGTGTTAACTCACATTTAAAGATCATTAGGATGCTGAGGGTTATTACTCTAATCCCTTGGCTTCTCGTGTAACTTATTTTGTTTAGCCATTTAATTACCATGGAGATGAGATATAAATCCAATACCAAATATAATTATTGGACCAACTCATTTTTCATACTTTGGCTTAATGTGCTCCTATTCCAGTGAACTTTGGGAATCAATGTTAAAATGATATTCCTTCTTCCTCCCTTTCCCTCTTTTTTTTTTTTTTTTTTTTTTTTAAATTAAAAGAGAGAGCATGCATGTCTGTGTTCGCTCAGGAGCAGGGAAGGGAGAGGGAGAGTGAATCTTAAGCAAACTCCACACTCAGAGGGAAGCTCACCTTGGGGCTCAGTCTCATGACCCTGAGTTCATGACCTGAGCCTAAATCAACAGTTGGTCGCTTAACCGACTGAGCCACCCAGGCACCCTTCTCCTGCTTTTTCCTTAGCTGAACCATAGTAGGGCTGGGCAGATATGAAAACTGTGGTAACTACTCTAATCCTTGTTCACACACACCCCACATTTTTCTTTTTTAAACCATTTGCTTTTTTTTGCTAACATTATTCTCTTAACAATGTAGAGTGGATTTTCATCTGAGTCAATAGGTAAAGGTCCATGTTTTTTTTAATAACCACATTTCATTCCACAATATAGATACAGATGTACCATAAGTCACTCAAACATTTCCTTAATAATGGGCATTTGCATTGTGACCAGCTTTTTTGGACACTACTGAGGGGTTTCAGAGTTCATCCTTACATGCTTGTTCTTTTCTTTTTTTTAACGAGACCATCAAAAATAAGGGTGCAAGATCAAGGAATATGGCGTCACTTTTCCCCATGCTCTGCAGCACAGGGCTTTTCAGATCATTATTTCTCTATGACAAAGAATGGGAGAAACACATGGAACAACTCCCATTATATACAGACTGAGAATAAGTGAATTAGTCAACCTTGAAGGAATTGCTTTTCTAGCCAAAGGCAACTTTTAAAACACCGGATGTTGGTTTACTGAGCTTATACTTAAGTACACAGTGCATGGCTTAATAAATATGTATGTTGAGGGCTGGGGTAAGATAGGATATAATAGAGTTGTGTTTGGGTAAATTGAATCTATTCTGTAAAATCTTTGGAAGGATTTCTGGACAAAAGTATTCTGAAAAAAAGTGACAAATACCATACTCTAACAATTACGTAAAATTAGAGACTTAGGAGCTTTACCAGAATTTACCATATCCGGTGGATTGCTTGCCTTGTTTTGTATTGTTTATAGCTTTGAGAACTATTGTTTGCTTGAGTTGAAGAAAAGGAGGGAGGAAGAGGACACACTGATACCTGTTGACCAGAGGTTGCAAAGTAGTAAAGGTCTGCTGGGTGTTGGAAAGTTATAGGGACATTGTAGCTTGGGAGTTTGATACATATGGTCTAATTCAAACATTTTTGGGATGGATGATGGCTAGTGGATAAGTAATATTTTATTGAACATTTCCTTTGTAAAAAGGTATTTTCAAATGAATAATGTCTTTTAATTTCCTCCATCAATCCTGAGATGAGGGTGTGGTTATTAGTGTTATTTATAGGTGTACAAATCAAGGAACTTAGGCTCAAGTAACTTGCTTTCTGGTCACTTCTGTATCCTGAGATCCTAGAAAAAGCTTCTGCCTGCCTACTTGTCCATTCATTGAAGGCCTTAAGAGTATCTAAGAGATAGCAGTCCTTCCCCAAATTTGACCCCACAGAACATAGCAAAGCATGACACTGAAGGAAGATTTAAAAAAAAACAAAAAAACAAAAAAACCCATAAAACACAACCTCGTTAATTCTCTAGGGCAATGTCTACATGAGTGTGGTGATGAGGGGTCTCCATGGTGAGAGGTCTTCATGTCTGGCTGGTAGCCTGGGAACGTGTGCCTGGCAGCAGACTATACATGGCTATTCATTTGTAGGCTTCAGCTAATCATTTTTGCAGAAGATAGTACAGATATAAATACCCCATTTGGAATTTATTTCCTGGCCCTTGAAGTTTGGCTTTTTATATAAGTAATGTGACAGTTGGTACCGGGGCTGTTGCATAAGGAGTCCTCAGCAGAGCAGTGCCAGTGGACATCAGGGCACGCGGATTCTGGCAGTCTCAGTTTGATGCAAATATCAAATCTGTTCCACTCTGGGGTTTTTTGCGTGCGCGCGCGTGTGTGTGTGTGACTGGATATGTCTTGACCACCCTCTTTGGAGATTTTGGAGTTAAAACTGTTGTTTCATAATTAGCACCAATATCATCGGCTCAAGAACAATGTGGCAGGATTTGTGCACCAGGCAGTGGAGATGGAAGGGCACGTGTCCTCTGGGACCTGAGCCCACATGTGGCTATTGATCAGCTTCAAGGATTACCATGAAAACACAACCCTAGAAAAGGTTAACGGTTAAAACGAGATTGAAATGGATGTATAAGTGACCCTGGGATTACTGGGTCTGTCCCCTTCCCTAAAACAGTAAATTTTTTCTTTCAGTATCTGTTCCATTCAGTTCCAGGTTGGCCCCATCTCCTGTACTTTCTGTAGTTCTTAATTCCCCAGTAGGTGCCCTCTCCCATCACTTCATAGCCCCAGGAATAATTTTAACCAGCTTGCAATTGAGTGTGACATTTTATCTTTTTAAAAAAAATGTTGAAAGATTTTACTTCTTTATCTGATAGAGAGAGAGTACACACAAGCAGGGGGAGCAGCAGAGAGAGAGAGAGAGAGAGAGAGAGAGAAGCAGGCTCTCCATTGAGCAGGGAGCCCAATGTGGGACTTAATCTCAGGAGTCTAAGATCATGACCTAAGCTGAAGGCAGATGCTTAACCAACTGAGCCACCCAGGCATCCTGACATTTTATCTTTTAAAAGAAAATCCTTTCAGCATTTGAAACTTGCAAGGCTATAGCGATACTCACATAGTAGAAATCCCACTTAACACTTGATGGTTATGGAACATACCGGTTCATGGCTGTTAATTATTTTCTCTTGATTGGACTAGTTCCTCAGCCTCAGAAAACTGGGGGAAACTCCCATCAGTAGTGAGCCTTCTACCCTTGGGCCTTGCTAGGACGGCTCCACGTTTTCTACACAGGAACATCTTTCCTTTTAACTGGATGCTCCATTTTCTCCATGTTCTCTGGTTGCAATCATCCATAGCCTTCTACTTGCCACATTCTCTGTCTTAGACTTTCTACTGCAGTGCCAAGGACATTTGTTATTCTGGAACATTCTCTGAGTTTTCCTGCAGCTGAATTCTAGTTTACACAGATTTTCAATCTTGGGTGGCCTCTTGTTTTCTGTGAAAATCCTTCCCGTCCTTAAGACATATTTCAGAACTCACTTCTTTGCCTAAATGTTGCCAAATTTTTCACATTGCTCTATCCTCCAATTTGAATTAATTATTGTATGCTTCTGTGACTTCCTGATTTGTTATTTTTGCGCTGAATTTTAGCTAACCACTTACGGATGCTCTTTTGCCTTTTGAGATTCTTTTTTTTTTTTTTTTAAAGATTTTATTTATTTATTTGACAGATAGAGATCACAAGTAGATAGAGAGGCAGGCAGAGAGAGAGGAGGAAGCAGGCTCCCCGCTGAGCGGGGCTCCTGGGGCTCCATCCCAGGATCCTGAGATCATAACCCGAGCCGAAGGCAGAGGTTCTAACACACTGAGCCACCCAGGTGCCCCGCCTTTTGAGATTCTTGAGGGGCAAACTTGGTTTCATTCCTCTCTGAATCTCTGTTGGGCCTAACCTGGTATTGCACACAGAGACGTTCCTAAATAAATACTTGAAGTATTTTATTGAATTACTTGTCTGTGGAGAACACAGAAATAACATTTCTTCTAGTCAATAAATAATAGTGTTTACTTGATAGCTTTATTTTGTAAAGATCCATACCAGTGCCATCCAAGAAAGTTCTTTACAATGATGGAGTTGTTCTGTTCTATGCTTCCTAACTCGGTGACCAAAAACCAAATGTGGCCATTGAACATTTGAAATATGGCTAGTATGGCTGAGGGACAGAATTTAAATTGTATGTAATAGCCAGGTGTGGCCAGTGGCCACTGTATTGTGCACTGTAAGCAGAGAAAGTACTGTTGTAATCAGGATCTTTTCCTCTTTCATTTCAGCAATCTTTTTTTCTTTTTCTTTTTTTCTATTAACATACAGTGTATTATTTGTTTCAGGGGTACATGTCTATGATTCATCAGTCTTACCCAATTCACAGTGCTCAACATAGCATATACCCACCCTGGTGTCCGTCACCCATCCCTCCCACGCCCCTCCACTCCTGCAACCTTCAGTTTGTTTCCTGAGACAAAAAGTCTTTTGTCTCCACAATCTTTTTAAGGCACCTGTTAGGTGACGAGACAATTTTTAGGCCCTGGTGATGCCAAGAGAGTTCGTTAATTCCAGGATTCAGGAATCTCTCAAGAGACCAGCAAGATGCCAGCACTCATTCAAGCAGGACAGTAAGTGTGCTAGTGTCAGGAGAAATAGAGAGTTGGGGACACATAGATGATGGTGGTCTAAGCCAAGGGTTGTTTGCAGCTGTGAGTGTGGAATTGGGGGCAGGACTAGGGGGCTTGAGTCCTTCATTCATTCTTTGACTCTAAGCCCTGACATTTACATTTCCAAGGTTTTCAGGTATCATTGAATCACCAGTGCCTACCACAATACCTTCCATGTGGAAGCCACCCAGGAAACTTACATTCATTTATTTGTTTGTATAGCAAATCCTCGATGCTTTGATGGAGACCAGGTACCATGGCTCCCCTGGAGAGCGTGACCCTTTTGCCCCCTGGTTTCATGACACCCATCTTAGTGGGTCAGGTAGGGGAGAAATTGGTCAATATCAATCGATAAAGTGAGCCATTACAGCGGTGAAAGATATTAATGGGTCTGGGTTAGATAAAAGCCATTGGGGTCTGTTTTAAGAACTTAGAACATGTGGTGGGAAAAAGTACTTGGCTTGCTCTAACATCTCATGGGAGATCATGGAGCTTGGAGGAGGGTAAGAAAGAGATGGAAGTCCTGTGAGATGAGGTCCCAGAGGGAGGGAGGAAGGGAATAAGGCAGGAGTCAGAGGCTACAGAATATTATGGGATGTAGAAAGAGCACGGAATCCTGGGGATCATGAGAAATCATTAAAGGTGAGCAACATTTACATTTATTTCAAGAAGAGTTACTAAGAGGCATGTACACTTGACACATTTTGAGGAAGGGAAAGTTGTGGAATTTTAGCCCCTCCGAGAAGTTACTGAACACTTAGGCTCAGTTACAGTGCTATTTTGAGATACCCTCCTTTTGGTCATACATTAAAATCCATTAAGAAACTGCACAGGGTTCTGTATTCTCTTGGGAGTGCTTGAAGCAAATAAACTGGGGGAACATCTGATGAATCCTTGGAGAGAGGAACATAGAGGACTTAATGCTGCACATGTAGGTTTCGACTGCAGGTCTCATTTTAAGAGTGAACCCCCCTCCGAGAGGCGGTAATTGGCCAGAAGAGTGTGATTGCTCCTAATTGTCTTCCTAATCGCACATATGGGTGTTGGGGACTGAAGGCCTGGTGCTTGGCACTCTACATCACAGACGACTTGTCCCCGAAGACACAAGACTGAAATATCTCTTAAGATGAACCTTTTTTTCGTAGCCCCCTTGGGCAGTGGAGATGGAGACAGGAGAGGTTAGGGATGTAGGTTAGTGAAGGGGCTTTTGTGGGCAAGTAAGGTGTGAGCCAGCTCAGAGAGCACACCTCCCACCAAACCTTTCAGCCCGAGGAACATTGATTTCTTAACTTCTTGTTTAAGCCCTTGCTCATTCTCCATAGTGTATGCCAAGAAGCTCAGATAGCATATAAACTGTTCATGTCCTGCCCCTCTTCCCTGTTTCCTTTTCTCCTACGTGCTGGCACCTGTAAGTTTTTTCTAGAGGACTCTCTGGAGCCGCAGGAACCTACTCGGGGCAGTTGGGAAGAGGCAGGGGAAATCCACACCCTTTGCCAACAGTATGCAGCCATTGGTTGGTGGGAGTTGGTTACTGCTTCCCTGTGTTCTTCCCCCTCCGCTGTTGTTCCTTGGGTCACCTTTCAAATGTAGTACTCGTACTCGAATCCTTGTCTCTGGATCTCATCCTGGGGAACCCCAAACTAAGATACTCTACACTAAGAAAAGTTGATTTAACAACTCCATGTCCACAAAGCTTCATTACCAGCCAGGAAAGTCACAGAGGAAACCTAACTAAGTATGTCTCTGGGAATAAGACAAATTCAGAGTTATTATATAAAATGTAATCATGTGATGACAGTTTCCTTGGGATCAGTCAGATGACAATTGGATGTTGCTTTTTTTTTTTTTAAAGTTGGAAAGCCCGTGTTGTGAAGCTGAAAAATGTCAGAACATTGAGTTGGGGGGGGGGCAGACAAGACACTAAGGCCCTCAGTGAAAATTTTGGGAATGCTTGAGGAAATTATTGCAAATTTCCTTCGTGAGACTAAATCAGAGGGAAATTAGATTTGTCTCTGATTTGGTCAGCAAATATTTTATTTGTATGTCTTTGAATTAATGTCCAACTTTTAAACATAGGGGATTTTAATTAAAAAAGCCACTATTAATAGCTTCCTTAGATTAAACGCATAGTGCACATATTCTAAATGAAAGTATAAAATCAGGCGGTCTGGCGATGCTGAGCCTGCATTCCTGTGTGACAGCCATGCTTCCTTCCAGTCAGTTTCTGCTGCTCTGTAATTTCTTGTGCTCTGCCATCTATATTATCTGCCTGGCCCCGTGAGACAGTTGAATTTGCATCCATGATCTAAGAATTTGTTTTCCATTCATTAACTATTTGAAAACTTAATTCTTAGGCACTTTTGCCAATTAGCTTTAAATACGGAGATGAAAGATCATGAAATTAAAACGTGTGCCTGTGTCCATCCTCTTTGTTTTAGAGGGTGATCTACTCGATAGTGTGATATTATAAGTTAATGGGATTTGGTTAACAAAAAGATCGATTAGCTCAGAGTTCTCCCAGAACGTGCCTCAAGAGGGAAAGGGGAAGTATTTTTGTAATTATGTAGCTCGCAGAGTATCTGACTTGGGTCTCTTTAGTTATGTTAGCTAATTTCAGATGACTTCTGAGTGTCTGCCGAAAGGTTGAGGGGCGATAGAGATATTAAACAGGTTTGGGGAGGAATTTCTGCTCAGTGATGTCCTCTGTAGGAGGAAGGATTCCCTGTCTTTGTATCTGTTGGGAAATTCATGATTGATTCCTTCCTCCCATCTACATATAAAAAGTTCATAAACCTTTAGGAGTAGAAGAGTCAGTGAAATGAAATTGCCAGTGTTTCATATAAAATAGGTTTATTTGTGTGTGCCTTTCAGTTAAAACACTGAAGGATGACTGGGTATATGCACATATAGGATCTGTTTTCCTAGGAATTAAATGGTAGAAGAAAACTGTGTGTCTTCAGTTTGATGATTGTCCTTTGATCACTATTTCAAATCAATTCTTTTTTTTTTTTTTTTTGAAACTCATGAGAAATACTTTGTGTTGTGTAGAACAGGGAATTTGGTTCATGTTATCTCTTCCCACATTCTGACCACTCTATGCAGAAAATCTTGTCTATGACCATGGTAGACTTTTTCAGCATGCTACTACCATCCACTTCTAGATAGAGGCAAACAGTTGATTTTCAATTGGATTATTATGAAGATATCAATTATTTAAATTAGTGCCTTTATTAAATCATTAATTATTTGCCTCATTTTTCTTAATAAATAAATGGGATTTAAATTGGTCAGAATTTGTGCTACTTCATTGAGTGAATATAATTCTGTCTGCGAGCAAAGACAACCGTAGGAAGTTATTTCGTGTTGGCTCTTTATAATGTTGGGAAACAATACCCAATAATATTGGGTACTTCGTGGTTCCATCTTCCTTTTGGCATTCATTAAAACTTAATTTAAATGAAAGAAATGTGCCTGTCTCATTTACCATCTCTTCAATGTCAGATGTTTATTTTCCAGGTATCATTAGGCTAATTTGATCAACCAATCTGTGCTAATTTAGTAATAGATGAGGACAGTGCTTTATTCATCAGTTGAGTCATATGTTAAATCCGTCAATAAATTGAGTGTGAACCATCAGCCTGGCTGATGAACCCTGCCTGTAGTTGGTATGAATAACAGACAGGAGACAAATAATTTTACCCATCATTGATTTAAAAGCATGATGTGTGCAAAGAAGTTTGGCGTGTGGCTGAAAGAGAGCATTGGGCGAGCCAGAAACCGAAGTTCTAAGGAGGGGAGTGGTGTTAACTGAGACAGGGCAGTCTAGAGAGACAAGGGCCCCAGAGATTGTTTAAGAGGAATGTGTAATCTAGTTGAACTGGGGCATCTTGGAGCCCTCTCTTGCCAATTGATATTAGAGCTGAAGGTTATATCTAGGATCTGCTCTTTCTTGCAATGTAATAATTACATGAGTGTGGTTGTTTATTTCATTTTGTAATTTACATTTTAAGGATTATTTATTGATTATCCACTTCATGTTCAGCATTGCCCTGGGAACTTAAGCACTTAAAGGGTGTTCATTGTAGTTAGAGTAGGGGAGCTACAGGTGACAATTCACTTAATACAACTGTGTGGTGACTGCAGGAATAGGCAGGCATATATATAGTTGTGGGATCTAGCTGTAATCTATCCTGAGATGTGGTAAGGTGGACAGGGAAGGTTTTTTGGGAGTGGGGCCGCACTTGTGCTGAATCATAATCATTCAGTGGAGGCCATCTGGGTGAGGAAGGTTGGTGTGTGGAGGATAGAGATTGAGATTGTTCGGGTTGGGGTAGGCCTGGTGGCAGCTGGTTGGATACCATGTACAGGGTGTGAGCAAGATGTGTTGAGGAGACCACTCTTGCTGGTTGTTGGGTAGCCCTAGGCAGATCCTGAGCCCTGAAGGAACTTGAGGGCAGGGAGTGGGGGTCCATCAGCCTGGATGGCCGAACAAACGCTTCATCATGGAGAGCCTTCATGCCACGTTTTAGAATTTGAAATGGAGAGCCATGAGAGGGATCCGTGCCAATGACTGAGTTGACCTGAGGATAACCAGAGGCTATCTTGCTGGAAAAGTCCCACAAGTCCCTGGCTGTTTGAGTCTGAAGATTAGGGTGGCATGAAGATTTGGAATATGCTGAGATTGGCTGAAGAAGAGTTTATAGACCAAAGCCCCCTGAAAAATGCCAATTTTTAAGGTTCTGATAAGGGAAGAGGAACACCCATAAAGGAGGCTAGGGGTGGCATGCAATGTGAAATTAGAGTTTTGGGTTGAGCCAGAAACTGCTTGGGAAGTTATAAGGGTGCCTCACTCACAGGAGACTGTCCCCCTATTCTCAGAGGCCAACTTGAGCTGCACAGCTCCATGCTGTCCAGGATGGGCTGGTGCCGACTGGCCAAGAAGTGGCTGAAGAAGGATGTATGTATGTATGTATTTATTTATTTATTTGAGAGCGAGAGAGAGCATGAGAGGGGAGAAGGTCAGAGGGAGAAGCAGACTTTCTATGGAGCTGGGAGCCCGATGCGGGACTCGATCCCGGGACTCCAGGATCATGTCCTGAGCCAAAGGCAGTTGCTTAACCAACTGAGCCACCCAGGCATCTAAAGATGTATTTTTAAACTCAGCAGTGTGTGTGTGTGTGTGTGAGAGCGAGAGAGAGAGCGAGTGTGTGTGTGTGTGTGTGTGTGTGTGTGAAAGGAATCCTCGAGTTCATTCCTGGGTGGGGTGCAGTGGATGGGGAAATTGAAGCTGTATTTGAAGTTAGACAACTGTCAGCTTCTCTGAGGCACCAGTTAGTAGAGCTAGTTGATCTTTGAGGTAATCTTTCTAAATTTCTTGTGCATGGGACTGGAAAACTAGGAGCTTGATAATTTCATTTAGTGATCACGATCTGTTTCTTGTGCCTTTCCCTTTTTACATGTAGAAGCAAATATCATTAACAACCAAAATGACCCGTATGCTCTCATTATGGGATACAATTCTTTTAAAGAATTTAGTATGCATATCCTTGACCTTTTTTGGAATTAAAAATTATCTTGAAAATTTACCTCTCCATCTGTAATTTCTGTGGTGTGCTCAAGAACAGCTTAATAGTCTGAAAACGGATGAATTTAAAATTAGAGAGTTGAAGGTCGTAACCCAGTAGTGATAACTCAGCTAATGAAATATTCATTTCCAACTACGATGTGGCACTGTATATCAATATGTTGTCACTGTCTGTCATCGTTACGTAGAGCGCAGGTATATTTATGCATTTATAAATAGCTGAGGGAAAAAAAGAAGGCTAATTACATGCAGAAGCTCGACAGAAATTTTCATGGCTGTGCTTCTAACAGGCACCGGCTAACCATTTTTCCAAGCCATGTTTGTGAATTAAGTATAGGTTCTGCACATTAACCTCTGCCGTATTTGGTTTTCAGAATGTTGTAATTAGAGGGAGGACAATGCAGGAGATATACGTGCTTTTTTAGGTCATGTCCACAGCAGGGGTTTGTTTATACAAATGTAAAACGAAGTGCAGAATTTAGCACTTACCTAGAAAAATCAAACAAGAAGCCCTTTGGATTGAATAATCTAGAAAATTGTAGAAGAGATATATATTTATATAATTAGCTTTACCAATTAAGGATGAATTTACTTTAGCAAAAATCAATGTCATTATCCTGATAATTCAAGCTAATTAAAGTCCTTCCCAAATTCTTAGATTTTCATTAGCTGCATGTTTCTGGTTAAAGCAGTATTTTGGGTGTTAAATTAGCTTTATAATTTGTGTCGGTCTTGTTCTATTGTGTTGGTGGAGACCTGGCTTCAACTGATAGTGCACATTTGATAAACAAACATCCTTCAGGGAGAAAATAAAATGGGGAATATAAAGTGTTACACATCAAGTTGAAAGCGTGCTGGCAACCCCTTGACAAATCTGCTTGGAATTCAGCATCTATATCCAGATATACATAGACAATAATAGAGATTTCATTAGAAGTCATGTGAACAGGTTGGAATGTATAAGTAGGGTTATGGTCATAATATCCTTGTGCACAGTCCATTGTGTACACACACGCATGTGTGCGTGCACGTGCACATGCACACACACATACCAGGGTTCAGTTTTCTGCAACCCCTCTCCTTTCTTTGATTTCTGTACTTCCCCTTCTCCTGTAAAGAAACCTTCCTCCTGATTCTGGCCACCCATTAGCCTTTTCCTGTAGCCCTTCCCTACACTGAAAGGGACAACCGCTAATTAGATTTATAAATAAATGCCACCTTAAATGAACATTATCTGTAGGTTCCCCAAATCCCACGTGTATCTTGCTTCCCCCCACATTCACTGTGGAATTTTAAAAAAAAGCATATTTTCACTTGTTTTCTGAAGGAGGTGGTAGGTGGTATCAGATGGACCCGTCAGAGTAGTTGCTCAGAAATTAAAAGAGGAAGATTTGCCTCGGGCCAGTGGCACTTTATTTTAGCTTCTAAAAAATTCATTTTGTTCCTTTTCTCCTTCCTTGTGTGTTCCTAGCTTTTAATTTGAGAAAAGAGGACAGACTGTAGCTCAGGCTAACCTCATGACCAGAAAGGCCCATGATACAACAAAGCTTAGTTCACCCAGTATTTAGCTGTGGGTTGACCTGATGGCTGAGTCGTGGATGGCGTTATTTCATTATCATTTGGTCACTAGATGTAGTCCTTCATCTTTGAAAGCTTTAAGACACATTTTGAAACAACTGGACTGGTTGTCCTCACTGTTGAAGGAATTCAAGAGCATTTGGGAGTTAAGGTAGGGAAAATCCAGAAAAGACAAAAGAAATCCATTTTAAAGATGGGTTTATATTGTTTGGTAGGGTCAGGAATAGGCCAAAATGGTATTTTTGGAGGAAATTCCTGCTTTTACCTTTGTGGTCCAATTATTATTATATTTTAAATATTTTAAACACTAGAAATGAGGTATATCTATCATGTTTTGAAACGAATATGTTTTAAAATGATGATTCTCGGGGCACCTGGATGGCTGTCGTTAAGCATCTGCCTTCACCTCTGGTCATGATCCCAGAGTCCTGGGATCAAGCCCTGCATCGGGCTCCCTTCTTGGCAGGAAGCCTGCTTCTCCCTCTCCCACTCCCTTTGCTTGTGTTTGCTCTCTTGCTGTGTCTCTCTCCGTCAAATAAATAAAAATCTTAAAAAAAATAAAAATTAAATGATGATTCTCTGTCTGATTTGATCATGTAGCTTTAGAATATCCTAAATCCGAGGAATATTAGCGTGGTGTCTTTGAAATGTCTCAGAGGCACTAGAAGACGTACACATGGCAACTGTGCTTAAGTGACAGGGGGAAAATACAGATGTGTTCTGTACTCTTTCTGAATTACCACTCTCGTTTTCCATGTCTCGCTGCTGGTTTTCCTAAGCAAAGTACAGTTTCAGTTTTTAACATCTATCCCAAAAGGGAAAATAGTAGGTGATCTAATGTGCTTCTTCAAATGTGTTTTATAACATAGACTGAAAGAATTTCTGATTTTTTCCCAAGAGCTGGATGGTTTGTGTGGAAAAGGCGGAGAAAAAAAGAAAAAACTTCTTTAACCTAAGAATCAAGTAGCTTGTTGAGTTTGTGTTTGCTGAGGAGTAAATCCCAGTGATGGGTAATTCGTAGTGGCTTTTCAGTGTTCATCTGTATTTCCTATTGATGATTAAAGTCCAGGAAATTATTTAGGAAAGGACCCAGAAACACGAAAAACTCTCTACAAGGAATTATTTAAATTGGACGGTTAGTCTCTCTTCTGCCCTGTTATTGAGTGGATCTAAGGCAGCTTTGGTAGAATCACACTGTTTGATTCGAAAAAAACTTCTCTATGTTTGGTTTGGTGGGTGGATTACCTCACTGGTGTTTGAAACCATGAAGGTTGGATTAGTTTGTTCTTTTTTCGATTCTCAGTAGTCTGTAAAGTAGAAGGCCCCTCCTCAACACAGGACTTTTTATTCACACAGTCAGTAACCAAATCGCCATGGTCTGCTTTATTAGGTCCTTCTGAAGAGCTCATAATTGCTTGATCATTGACCCAATGGACCATAAATGACTCCTTTTGCCTCTTCAGGACCTTAATGTTCATTCCTTATTAGAAGTCTTTAATTTTGGTGTGATGGACACAATTATATCACAATGGTTCCTATGGAGTTGTTAAAATCAATTTGTTCTTAGAAACTTCTTAAAAGGCCGATTTATTGACTTGATGGGCTGTAAAGCTATTTCCGTTTATTAGGAGAATTGCCTTTTTAGGTAGGCACTCGTGCCCACCATGGCTGTTGTAATACTGCTCGTTACCCAGTGGAGTCCTGTTCAAAGTACTAAAATTCGGCCATTGATTCCCCAAGGACACCATCTCCACTCTTGTACTTTCTTCTTGAAGATAGCGCCTGATGTGGGGAAACTGCCAACACGTGGGTTTGAATGGAAAAAAAAAAAAAAGAAAAAAAGAAAGGTTCTGTAGCAATAGCCAGAATATCTAAAGATCGTAGCTCCGAGTTTGAGAGCCTCCTGCTGCTTACTTCTTCTGTCCTCAAAATTGGCCATGTTGGCCAACTTTTCTTTCCCAGTTTAATAGCAATGTATTCCCATGGTTCCGAGCACTATTTTCAGCATCTGGCTGTAGTGCATGGGATAGTCTAAGTAATAAGACAAAGACTCACCATTATTCCTGGGGCTTAGAAAGAAGTTCAGGTGCCTAGAATGACTGCATTTATAACCACTGTCTTAACTGCATGTATCCGAGTCCATGGGATCACGGAAGTAATTGTTGAGATAGTCACAAAAATATGAACATTTGTGACTTGGTCTTACATAACCGTTTTATTAGCACATTATATAACAAGATTCTAGTAGCGGTCTAACAACTCTCATCGTACTGAAGTTGTCATGAATGCCTGTGTTTTGAGATAACTGGCAGCAATTGTAAGGCGAGTGATTTCTGATGATGATAAATTCTCAACTACTACTCATTGTGGCTGTGGTATTGCCAGAATACATAACTGGAAGGAAATACTACGAGCTAAATTCAGCAACCAGTTTGAGGTGGGTAAGAATAAAACTAGTTTATTTTTTTTCTTTCAAATCTACAGATGACTGGAGTTCTAGCTACAGGTTGGCTTGTGCTAGACCAGGGGTCACCCCCTTGATCTGTTAAGAGCCACATAAATTTGGCTTCGGAGGCATGGAAGCCATGTTGTGTCTGTTCGGCTCTGCCTCCTGCAGGTACTTGTAAACAATACCTCAGTGAATGTGTTCACTTTCTAAATAAAGCCTTCCTGTGTTCCAGGAAGGCTTTATTTAGAAAAAGAGAGACCTGGTTTACTGACCCCTCATCTAGACGAAGGCTCTTGCTGAGATTCAACGCTCTGCCTTGGCTGACAGATTATCTCGCTTTGGGACGTAATGATCGATAACCATTCTTTGCTCATGATTAGGTGTTGTGTCTTATACTCCTTGCGTTATGTACAATTTAACAGGCATATGTCCTGAGCCCTGGTATGTCTGTCTTTTTACGGTGCAGAGATGATCAAGACATACTCCTTGTCCTGACTGAACCTCCTCCTGGTTAGGGAGACCGCAAATGGGTCACTCTAAGTACAGTGTTACCAGTGTTGCAATAGTTAAGCGTGAAATGGTACTGGAACCATGAGGAAGACAAAAATAATACCACACTCCTCCCTCACAAGACCTCTTCATGCTTTTCACTTAAAATTTTATATGGATAATTTTCCTTCTTTTCATGACCCCACATATCTGGAAATCACCATGCCTTCATTTACATAAGTATTTTATTTGAAAAGGGCAGAGAGCTCAGAAATCCTAAATGTTTAGATTATGGTAATGTCAATTTGTTCACAGATGGAGATAACATATTACATTGGATATATTGTGTTCCATATGAGTTGGTTATTATTTTAGGCTTCTATTTTAAGTAAGGTGAGGTAAAGATAATGCTAGAAAAGTAGTTCTTTCATCTGGGGGAGTGAGTTTTGTGCATAAAGTGAGTTTTTTTGCAACTGGCATGTGCTGTCCTAGTTGGGATTTTATACAGCAGGTTATGTAAGACTTCATTTTCCTGGTACCATCAAGGTCAGCATGGCTAGTGGGTTTTTCATTTGCTGCATTTACTCAGATGGATGATGTCTACCCTGAGATTGTAGAGTTCACGGGCTGCACCTGTGTGTGTGTGTGTGTGTGTATAGTGATCGGTGTGAGCACGTAGCCTTGGCCGTCACGGCCAGTGGAGAACGGGGGTTGCTGTCCTCTCCCCATCTCACCCCTGCACTGGGGGAACCTTAGGGATGATTGCTTTTCTACTAATTTAGAAAGTCCTCTTCTCCTGTAGTGGCTTGTCCCTTCCCCACCTACCACCTTGTCTTCAGAGCTATCCTAAGAGCCTAATACGAACTTGGCATTTGAGCGAAAAAGTTTTTAGTCCAGTGGTTTAGATTAAAATCAAACTTTATGACAAATCGCAGACCAGAGGCTGTTTTACTGCAAACATCAATAGTGACTTGATTTGAACTTTGAGAGCTAGATAAGAATTATCACGGAGAACAGAATTGCTATTGATGTGCGACTGACCTTCGTGGATTAAAATGAGGATACAATTTTTGGGGTAAGGGTGTACATGTATGCTTTGGCTACATTCACCCATGACAAAGGACTGGTGCAGAATTTTTATAGCTATTTATTTATCACATTTTCATCAAGACAACTTCTCAGCCTCAGAATCCCTTCCATCTTTATAGTTCTTTGACTTGTCTGAACATTTTTTTTTGTAATTTTTTTCCCCTGAAATTCAGTTATTCACTTTGTGATTTAATTATTTTATCTGGTAATGTATGCCTGGATAAGTCATTCATCTCTGCCATTGCTAGGTACAATGATTGATTTGTAGATAAGTCTTTATATATCAATAAGATTGAGTATATGTAAAATTTGATCTCTTGATCTGTTGTCTATTACCAAAAGACTTCTTACTTGAAACGAATTATAAATCAACACAGCTTTTTTCCTCTTATTGTGCTAAGATGAGGCGTGGGTCATCAGTTTAAAACAACAGCAGTCCAATCAGTTATTGCCAGGTTGGTAAATTATTCATGAAAGAGGGGAAGAAATATGATGTAACTTTTATTATTTGACTTTATTTCTCTACATATATTTATATATAATTAATTCAGAGCTATTAGCCCTCAGGCCTTGAGGATAGTTTTGGGAAGCTATTTCTCAGTGGTCAGGACAAATAAGAACATTTACCAAGAATACTCACCTACTTAGAACGTCTTGTTTCTTAGATTTGCAGTTCTGGCTTGCTCTCCCACAGAGGCTGGAAAATTATTTCTTATTGTAAAGATCAGTTCCTTGAGACATAGCTTTGCAGACTTTGACTCAACATCATTAAGTGTCTTGAGGAACTGAAATGATCCTATTTTGTAGGTAATCTGCTTGTGACACAGATTGGGTAGTCCTAGATGCCCAGGACTGCTTTTATTTCTAATAAATTTATTTGTAATCTTCTTGGTGATTATTCCACACACTGCAAGTCTCTGTCCTAGTTGGCACATTGTTTAAGGTACTCTTTTGGGTTGGGAGAAATGATTTATTAATGAATTAATTTTTTAAAAGAATTTTTATTTATTTATTTGGGAGAGTGAGAGAACATGAGTAGAGAAAGGTCAGCAGGAGAAGCAGACTCCCTGGGACTCCAGGATCACGACCCAAGCAGAAGGCAGTTGCTTAACCAACTGAGCGCCCCAGGCACACTTAGTGAATTAATTTTAATCTCCTCTCACTTTTTTGGTTTTGTGTTAATGGTTTGCATTGCTTTAAGAGAAGAAGGTAGAAAAGCACATATTGAATGCATCTTCATGAATAAGAAGCAGGATCTTGAGTTCTAAAGGCTGGAGAACTTCACTTATTAAAGTTCACCTTTCTGGTTGGGTTTCTGTGAGCTCAGAGCGCAGACTGTTTCGGAGGGACAGGAGAGGTGGGAAGGTCTGTGGTCTTCCCGTTAGTGCAGTGGAACCAAAGGAGGCTCGGGCGAGTGTAGGAATGCCAGGCCCCTCCTCTTCCCCAGCACATGAGAGTTTACGGCTTTTTTTTTTTTTTTTTTTAAAAACAAGACTTTTTATTTATTTATTTGACAGAGAGAGAGAAAGAGAGATCACAAGTAGAGAGGAGCAGAGGGAGAGGGGGAGGCAGTCTCCCTGCTGAGCAGAGAGCCTGATGCAGGGCTCGATCCCAGGACCCTGAGATGATGACCTGAGCCGAAAGCAGAGGCTTAACCCACTGGGCCACCCAGGTGCCCCGAGTTTACGGCTTTCGTTCACCCATGATGCTATCTTTAGAGGCCTCATGTTGGCACACATCGAATTTCTCTGTTCTGGGCCTCCTACCCCCGAAGAATTCAAGAATTTGTGTTCAAACCTCAGGTGTGCTTTTCACATGTTCCTTAATTCTTTTCCCCCATGGAACATTTTTCTCTCTCTTTTTTTTTCTCCCAGCCCACAGCTTACCATTCACTGGCTGAATGGAGGTGGTGAGAGCAACACAAGAAATATGGCACGTGGAGGAAACAGTCTCCAAGATAGGGCGGGTGTGAGAGTACTGATAGCCTCTCAAGAATAGTCCCTCTTGGTCCTCTCTGCACCCCCAGTCTACACAGTGCTTGGAGCATTGTCCATCCCAGTGATCAGAGCCGGAATAGTTACCTGCATTGGTGCCTTTCACATGGATGGGGATGTCACCCAGGCTTGTCAGAGTACTGAGCCATGGTGGTGATTTGAAGACTGGTTGTGCATCCCAGTCAAGCCTCATGAATTAGCCATCCTTTAGTTTGCTAGGTAAGCCTCTTCTTAATTAATTAATTAATTAATTAAAGTAGACTCTGTGCCCAACATGGTGCTTAAACTACCCATCCTCAGGTCAAGAGTCACATGCTCTACCAACTTACCAGTCAGGTCACCCAGAGAATTTATTTTCTTTTGGATGTGTCTCTCATCCAAAGGAGAGGGTGTTGCAGGTTTTGGCTTTTGATGACAACGTTTTGGTCTGACAGAGTGAGAATCAGAGCCATGAGGACACCTTTTGTCATCCCTGGAGCCAGCCATAACTGAAGCCTCATGCCTTCAGCTTTCCAATGATTTAATCCCAAGTCATTTAATCTCATTTTTCTTTTCTTAAAAAAGGTCTAGATTTATGACTCTTTCAAGGTACAAGTTACCCAAGTAATACGCTGGGGAAGAGGGGCGCAAAAAGTCACTGATTCAATAACAACCAGAAGCTACTGTTCTTAGCATAGGGCCTGAACCTACAGATCAATAGAAGTTTCAGTACTGCTTTCTGATGCTGTCTCCTTGTCTCCTCTGTGGTCACAGTCCCCCACCCCCGACCCGCTTGCCGATTTTCTTTCAGCTGAAAGGACCAAAATTAATTCCTGATTTGGCTAGGTTGTAAAGAAGAAATTGTGCGAATCATCTGCTCTCTGTTTCTTCCTGCCATACAGAAATAAATAGCTTTTTGATCATTGAGTTAGAGCAAAACTGGTTTTTCTGTGGCATGTTGAAGATGTTCCCACCAGATAGCTTGTTGGACTCAACCGATCGCTGTGGAGGAGGTGACATCCCCCAAAGTGGATAATGACGTGGATTTTGGTGTATTTGCTTAATGCTGGAGGCTCTCTTTGTTTTTCATTTGTTCAAGTGCCTCCACACTCTATGAGCACAGAAGGTGATTTGGGTTAAATGCTTTTTATCTGCATCCTTTTTATTTTTTTTCTTCACTACTTTCCCCTTATACACCCCCACCCCCATTTTACTTTTTAAAAATCAGAATAAAATGTATTTTGCTTAATGATGATGGGCTTGTGTTTGGAATATCTTTTTTTTTTTTAAAGGATGTTAGATTTACTGTTTTTTAAAAATTCTCCTTGTCTTTATTTTCCTGTTGCCATCTGTTCGTTTAAATTTTCTCAGATTGTTTATGGTTTCAGTTTTTCCCTCCATACATTTTCTGGCATTTGGCTCCCCTTTTCTGACACAATAGGTCAGGCCTTCAAAAATCTGGCCCCTGTGTAATTTGATTTTTCCTACAGTCAACACACTGCCTATGCCTTCTGAAGTCTTTCGTCTCCTAGGTCTTTGAGCAGATGTTAACTGTTTAAATATTTTGTTGTTTGGGTGTAAAGAAAATTGAAATGTAAGACGTCAGTGATAGCATGCTTTGTTATACCAGAGCAGATTGCTGCCTGCAAGTTGAATATGAAAACGCCTTTCAGACATGGAGCCTGGTTCCCCTTATGCATTTTAACCATCATCTACAGGTTGTATACTTGGAGAAAGGAGTTTAAAGTCATCGGGTTATAAGAAAGGTTTTTGTTGTGTAGGGAGCATGTCTAAACACTGGTGTTTTTATTCTTTGGATTGGTTTACAACAGGTTTTCCCCTGGGGAAGGGCTCACCCTTCTCTTTGGGAATGAAAAAGCAATCAGGTGTGTTTTATACTCTGTAATTTCTTTTTCGTGTTGTATTAATGATGGTGTGTGGACTCATTGGGTTAGCCTATGAATGGCTAAAACAAATTAATAGTCAGTTAATGATATTGTAAAATCAAGAAGGAAAGCTGTGGGTTTGAGTAGCATCAGTGACCAACCTTCCTTATGTGCCTCATATATTCCTGACACCCTGCCAGAGGTCTCATTTAATCCTTCAACCAACTGTATACATCAGTCCCTATGATGGTCCCATTTTACAGACAAGGGAACTGAGGCTGAGAATAGTTTAACTGGCCTTTTTAGGTCATACAACTCATAAGTAGTGAACTGGGATTTTCAGTCTTGGTGGTCTGAGTCCAGTTGCTCATGGACTGAGCCTCTAAACTGCATTTCCTTGTGGTGTAGGCTTTAAGAGTACAGGCTGTGAAGGTTGTGAGTACTTGACATCCGTAAATCTTACCAGTTTTTCCATCTGGAAAAATGAGATGGAAACAGCATCACCTTCAAAGTGTTGAGAGGTAATTGGTAAGTATAGACGCATAGCTGATCAGTACTCAATAGCTACCAGCTATTACCATCATTATTATTAAGGCTATTGATTCCTGTTCTCTTGCAGAACTCTAACTTAGTGTCCTCCCCCATCCTAGAGGCCTCTGAATAGTAAATGTTCATTGTGGCTTTGTGTGTAATCATATTAGTAAAAAACAAAATTCAGCAGAGTAAATTGGAAGATCTAATTGGCTTTATTAAATGATTCATGAATTGGGCAGCATCCCCATATAGCAGGAGCTCCCTGGAGCTGTACAAAATGAAGGTTTTTATAGGCATGTGGAGGGTGGGACAAGGAGGTTATGAGACTGGATTATTTTAGGCTTGAAGTTACCTTTCTTTAGGGGAAGGCGGGGGATCTTATCAGACTGATTACCTCACAAGTGCTGACCAGGAAATTCCAGACTGATTGGTTTAAAGTTCCACCCCTTGGGAGAAGCTGAAACTGAATTAGCTTTGATATTAAGGCTTGATTTGCTGGTATGGGGTTTAGCACAGGTGGTTTCATTTTGGCTCTATTGTCTTTTTTTTTTTTTTTTTAAACAGTACCTTTGGGTGATAATGAGTCTCTATCTCTGTCTTAGGTGACATATTAAATAATTGAACAGCTGCAGATTTCTCCTTTACTTTATTCAGATTTTGTCCTTGGCCTATTCCCCACCAGTCAGATATGCAGAGAAATTTGTAGCTCAGGCCCTCATGTTGAAAGTGGGCATTAATATTAGCAAATTCTCTTTAATAATCATCACATTAAATTTGATAACCAGAGGGGATGTCCTCATAGCTTATAACTGAAAGTAATGTCTCTGGGAGACAAGGGAGCGTTTCCCAAATGTTAACCATTGAGCAAGATTAAAGAGCGTGATGACCCGGGAGTCCCTTGTACAGTATTATTAATCCTGTAGTCCACACCCAGGTAACTTGAATTTGGTTTCCAGAGCATCCCTGGCTCTTTAATTTTAGCTGCAGAAACAGAAAAAGAAGATTGTAGAAAACAGTCCCAAAGCAAAGATTGTTGATAGTTTTTCCTCCTAAATGACTCAAAACAAAAGAGGACTATAATAAATAATGGCTCTGGCCCTTGAGGTAATTGACGATGAGTCATTCAGTCCAGCAGTGAGGAGAACCAAGAGCTTCGGGTCCTAGAGCCAGAAGAGGGAGAACTGGGTTCAGCGGGGAGAATGAAGCAGTGTAGTTGCTTGGAAAGAACCATACCTTTGGATCGTCTTGTGCATTGTTCCCTCTGCTCTTTTTTTTTTTTTTTTCTTCTTGGCTGAATTCCCTCTTCTCCCAATCACAACTTAAATGTCAGTTTTTAGTAGTCTTACCTTATTTGTGTTGTTGCTATTAACTTGTTGATTGTTTCTGTCTCTTGATACTAGAGCCCATCGGGAGGATTTTGTTCTCCCGCCCACCCCTGCTCGGGCTTCCCATCCGGCTAGGTGGCATGTAATGAACACGTTTACTCCGTCTCCATGTTGGTTTTTTTTTTTAAGATTTTAAAAATTTATTTGACAGAGATCACAAGTAGGCAGAGAGTCAGCCAGGTGGGCGGAGAGGTGAAGCAGGCGCCCTTCTGAGCAGAGAGCCTGGCTTGGGGCTGGATCCCAGCACCCTGGGATCATGACCAGAGCTGAAGGCAGCGGCTTTAACCCACTGAGGCACCCAGGTGCCCCTCTGTCTCCATGTTTTAAGTGTTGTTCTCTCGAAGGTGAAGGGCTAATTTTCAGAACCATCTTTGTATGCCTGGAAATAAGAAACCAAGTGAAGGACTGCAGGGGTGGAGAGAACAGGAGGGTGCTTTTCTATCAGGTTATTGAAGGACGGTGGATATCCTGTGAGTGTTCCTGTGGCTCCCAGCAGCTTTGACGTCCATCAGCAGCAGCTCTTTGCATCTAGTTTCCATTTCATCTGAAAGACAGGGAGGATGCTTACCCTGTTAGGGGCTTCCCCTGAGCATTACAGGTTGTAGTAGATCTCACTGATGCAGAGATTTTCTTTTTCTTCTTCTTCTTCTTCACATTTTAACATCTCTGAAATCAGAATGTAATTTTCATTTAGTGGTGTTTGAAAATGGTTATTGGATGTTGTTGTATCCCCTAAATTGGGATGAGTCTTATAATCAGTGGTGTCTTCACCTTCATGAAATAAGGTAATTAGGAGAGGTGTGTCTGTGTTAGGAGTATACTAAATGTTTAAGTCCTTATCTTTTTTCATCTATCACAGAGTGGAAGAAAACGTTGGCACCAATATCACTGTTGGAAAGAAAGGTAGCTTCTTATGGAAGCAGAAACATAGGCCTGAGAACTGAGAGAGGCTGGATTCCTCCGGTTCTAGCCTTATCCTGAAATATAGTAGTCCTCTTACCTCTCTCCGTCCTCCTTTGTAAATCGAGATTTTGGTTTTCTGGATTGTCATATAGGTTTCCTGTCTGGTGCCATCGATGGCCAGTGCCTCCATGGAGCTCTGCACTCAGAGCTGGGAAGCCAGGCCTTGGGTGTGTGGGCAGATGTCACAATTGTTGCATGTTGTCCACCCTGGAGCGAGGCGTGGAGGAGGCATCTTACCAGTGCCCTGTATTACCAACCCTAGAATCCCCAGGCTTCAGCTCCAGTTGTCAGTATCAGAAAGCAGGAGAGAGGGTGAGTGAGGGAAGGAAGGAAAGGAGGAAGATAAGAAGAGGGGAGGGGGGAAGAAGAAGGGGAAGACAGGAGAAGTGGAATTTCCTTCCTTGTATAAAATGAGTTGTATAAAATGAGACTGTCTACTGAATCCAAACATAGAGTACTTCCTTTGGGACAGTCTGGCCATGTACTTTTTTCTTTCTTCTTAAAATACTTGTCTACATTTACAATCAGATAATTGCATGAGTTACTTCTCAAAAGAATAAACTTTTCCACAAAGGCTCACCCTGCCCAGCATTGTCCAGGGCTTGCTTTTTAAAATTAATTAATTAATTAATTAATTGATAGAACATGAGTGGAGGGAGGGGCAGAGGGAGAGGGACAAGCAGATTCCCTGCTGAGCAGGGAGCCCAGTGCCAGGTTAGATCCCAGGACTCTGAGATAATGACCTGAGCAATGTCAGATGCTTAACTGTCTGAGCCACCCAGGTGCCCCTGTCCAGAATTTTTTTTTTAAAGAGTTTAGTAGCTGGGATCTAGGAAAGATGACTGTGGAAAGTAATGGATACAGCCGTAACTGTAAATTACAACTCAACAGTTTCAACTGCTACCCCAAACCCCATAAGTTCCCACCAAAATATGATAGGTAACCATAAAGGACCAAGAGCTCTTGATAGGTTAAGAAGGATTCTTTGGGTGTTGAAAATAGTACCAACGTAATAATCAGTGTAGTGCTGGTCAAAATCCTTTGTTACTTACTGTTATTCCTCTGAGGCTTCTGTACAAAACATTTCCCAGAAAAGAATAAACATTTTTTTTCAGTCACATTGCTTTTTAAAAAGCCTGTTCTTCACCACCATCTGAAGGCATTCCAAGTGCTCTGGTAGTTGCCTTTTATTTATTTATTTTTTAATCTTTTTATGATTTTGAATCTTTTCCTTTTGACCTTTGCATTGGAATGGGCCCTTAATGAAGGTTTTTTTGGTTTTGTTTTCTTGTTTTGTTTTGTTTGTTTGTAAATGTTTTCAGGTCTTTTTGATAACTGTTTTCAGTTAGTAGTTGGCTAAAAAATAGCCAACCTGATAGCTCAGATAGCTCAAGAGTGGGAATTAAATAATCTGCTTTTATGGTTGAGTAGCAACTAGAGAATGAAGCCATCCATGGAACAGACTAGAAGCATGACGACTTCTGGAGTGCCTGTTGATGAGGCAGAACTTTATAGGACTGGGGCCAGCCTTCTGTTCCTGAGCACAGTTCCCTTCGTTGCTAGAGCTGGAAACTGAGGGCTTCTTGTTCTTTCTCACATTTCCTCCAACTTGTTAGGGACAAAAACATTTTTTACAATAAACCATTGATATTACATAGTTGTAGATTTATGGAACAATTGCAGAGATAGTACAGAAAGTTCCTGTATACCCCATATCCAGTCTCCCTTGTTAATAGACCTCTTCCATTAGTTTGGTACGTTTGTCACAACCAATGAGCCAGAGTTGATTCATTGTTAGTAAAGTTCACATTTACTCAGATTTCCTTAGTTTTTGCCTAATGTTTTGTTCTGTTCCAGGATCTCATCCAGAATGCCATGTTAAATGTAGTTTTCACATCTCCTTCAGTTCATCTGGATTGTGCTGGTTTCTCAGACATTGCTTGTTTTTTTCACAGTCTTAGGATAGTAACAATTAGGAGGAGTATTCCTTAGATACTTTGTAGCATAGCCTTCAGTTTGGCTTTGTCTGATTGTTTTTCTCATGAGGAGACCTGGGTTGTAGGTTTCTGGGTAGAAGGAAATAGAAGTAAAGTGGCATTTTCCCTGTACCCTATCCATATGTACATGCTGTTGACACAATTTATGCCTGTTGATGTTGACCATGATCACCTAGCTTGCTGAGGTAGTTTTTTTAGGTTTCTTCCCTGGGAAGTAACAACGCCCTCACCCCCTACTCTTCCACATTGTACTCTTTGGAGGAAATTCACTATGGGCAGCCATATCTAAGGAGTAGGGAGTTACTCTCTCTCTTGCCTTGAGAGCGTGACATAACATTTCCTCTCCAGAACAATATGTGTTAGCAAGGAATTGAATTCCTAATTTGAGATAGTATGCTTCTCGACTTGGAAGATGGTTATGTACACTACACACATTTGAGTGTGGACACTGAAGTCAGAGCAGCCTGGATTGAATTCCAACCGTACTCCTTCCTGGCTGTGTGGCCAAGAGAAGTTACTTAAACCTGCTGTGCCTCAGTTTCCTCCTCCGTAGTAGGGGGCTCACTATGGGAATATAGTGAACATGAAATGAAGGAATCAATGCAACACTTAGCCCAATGCCGGGCAAACTGTAACCACTTAATAAATACTATTGAGATTGTATAGTAAACAAACGTGTGTGTGTGTATGAGCCCCCGCAGAGGATAAAGATTTGTTATTAGAGAAGTCGTAGGTGTAGAGACTTGTGGACATCCTCAGGGTGGCATCTTGGCATCTTGGCCACTCTAGAGGTTGCTCCTTCTAGGGAAGAGGTCCCTGTTGCCTCTGAAGCTGGAGTTCCCTGTGAGGGTGTTGTGGTGCTTCCTCCTGCCTCTCAGGATCAGTGTTTCAAGCCAAATGAAGAACGTTAGTTTTCCTGAGGTGATGGGAGTGGGGAAAGGAAAGCGACCTGGGGTGTGGACATAACTCTGAACAGTTCGGCTGAGGAAGGAGCAAGGTGGGAAGCAGACATCTGTTAAAAGCTTTGTTTGCAGTATTTCTCAGGTGGAGACCTCCCCACCCCTCCCCCACCCAGCCCCACCAGTTTCAGCGTCCCTGTGGGAAGTGACTTCCTGGTGAGGTAAAAACTGTGTAACCAGCTGCTTCCACAAAACAGATGCTCTGGCAGCTCAGGGGAGTGCTTGCGAGGTGGGAAATGGCTTCTGACTGCTTAATTTCGCTTCAAAAGCACACATATTTTCATGATTACTCCCCAGTGGTGTGTACCTGGAGGGTATCTGTGTGTTTGTGTGAGTGTGTGTATTTTTACCCTCATTCAGAAGAGAAGAGGGATGGGAGAGGGAAGGAAGAGGCAGGCACTCTGGGCAAAAGAAGGTGATGGTCATATGAATAACCTGCATCACGTGCGGACAACAGAAACTCAACTCCAGTTGGTTTCAACAGTAAAGGATAGAGAATAAAGAAAAAAGTTTGTGTTGTACTCAGTTTTGGTTGGCTCGGGCAGCCTCAGACTGGGATCAGGGATGGGTTTATTTCAGTCTCTGGGCTCTGCCGGCCATAGCAGCAGCATTATCCGGATGCTGTCCACAGCCCAGGAGGTGGGCAGGGTGGTGTGGGAGCAAGAACTTTCAGAGAACACCCGGTGGCTCAGTGTTCCAGACTGTGTCAGGTGCATCCTAGCTCCGTTATTTGTGCAGCTGGTCATTTTAAATGAATTGAGGTTCATGCTACAACTCTGAAGTTTGAGTGGAACCTTAAAAAATATTTTTAAACTATGGAAATTATCAATAATA
The DNA here is from genome assembly GCF_022355385.1 of Mustela nigripes. Classification (NCBI taxonomy): domain Eukaryota; kingdom Metazoa; phylum Chordata; class Mammalia; order Carnivora; family Mustelidae; genus Mustela; species Mustela nigripes. Next base: position 29,796,179 of record NC_081558.1, read on the forward strand.
CACAAAGTAGAAGGAGTAGTGTAATATGCCCCCATGGATTCGTTACCCAGCTTGGGTGGAACTTCTTATTAAAAATTTTTTTTGCTTTTATTTGTTTCTAAAGATTTTTTTAGAGATATTTTTAGAGAGAGGGGGAGAGACAGACAGATAATGTGTGTGTGTGCTCATGCACATGAGTTGGGGAGGGCCAGAGGGGGGGAGAGAGAGAGAGAGAATGAATCTCAAGCAGACTCCCTGCTGACTGCAGAGCCTGCCATGGGGCTCGATCTCACGACCCTGAGATCATGACCTGAGCTGAAACCAAGAGCTGGATGCTTAACTGAGCCACCCAGACACTCCTGGGTGGAACTTCTAAAAAATCATTGGTTCTTGATTTGGATAGGGAAGGCACGACTTCCTAGACTGAATCCAGGTTTGTTACCCAGAGGTGGTGAAATAAGAGCTTGAGAAGCTGACCGAACAGGTGAAGCCTGCTACAGTGTCCATTGTACAGACAGTGAGGGAGGCCAGCCCTATTAGATAGGTTCCGTGAGTGTGTTTAACAGTAACATGGTGTGCTACAGAGGAAATGCACTGAGCATTCCCTTCTTGGTCTGTGTCTGCATTTTGGAGAAAGTTGACCAGTATTTTAGTTATAGGCGTAGCATCTTTGATCCATAATGTAACTGTATACAATCTGATGGATGCCTGTTATCCAGATATAATTACCAATTATGCCCATGTTCATTCTCAAAATTGATTTTGTTGGATGATAAGTTATACAGTCAACTGACCGATTGCTCCTGATAGAAGAGAGCCTCTTATCTGATTGGGTGAGTGTCCAGCTCTTTGTTATAACCCCAGCTTTACCTGGGGATTGCTGAACGCACCTGACTGCTGTGTGAAGGCCGGACTTGGGGAGAGTGATGGACGGGGGAAGGGAGCGTGGGAGCTGGAAACCTGTTGGGCCAGTTTAAAGGCATTCAAGTTCATATATGCTCAAAAACCATCCTGGTTGCACAAACATATTTGCAGGCTGACTTGGTACCACGGGACCCTGGTATATTCATCTTCCTCGTCATAGGGAATGGTTAATGATCGAGACCCCAGGTAGGCAAGCTGGAGCTCACAGGCCAAATTCTCATTTTTCTGCCTGTTCTGTAAAGAAAATGTTATTGGGACACATCCACACATATTTGTTTACATATTTTCCATGGCCTCTTTACGCTGAGACAGAGCCTGGAAATATTTTCTATCAGGTCGTTTAGAATGTTTACAGACTCCTATTCTAGAACAGAGCTCTCTGTTGGAAATGTAGGGGCTTGGTGGGTTAAGCCTGTGCCTTTGTCTTGGCTCAGGTCATGATCTCAGGGTCCAGGGCTCTCTGCTCAGCAGGGAGCCTGCTTCCCCCCACCCCTCTCTGCCTACCTCTCTGCCTACTTGTGATCTCTTTCTGTCAAATCAAATTAAAAAATTCTTAAAAAAAGAAAAAGAAATACTACGTAAACCATAAATGGGGGTCGCATATATAACTGAATTTTTTTCAGTGGTTACATTAAAAAAGTAAAACAAACACGTGAAATTAAATTTAATAGTATATTCAACCCAGTATCTCCAAAATATTTTCATTTCATTGTATTATCAACAAACAAACAAAGTTGTTAGTGAGTTGTATTTTTTTTTTTAATGTTCTCTTTTCCCTGCTCAGGCTTTGCAATCCAGTGTGTGTTAGACACCATGAGTACATCTCATTTGTAACATAAGCCACATTTCGAGTGCCTACTTGATGATGTGTGGCCAGTAGCCACTGTGTTGGAACCTGTCTAGGTTCTAGTTCTGCCTTGAAGCATGTCTCTGAGCATATGGCAACTCACAATACCTTTTCTTTTTTTTTTTTAAGATTTTATTTATTTGACAGAAAGAGATCACAAGTAGGCAGAGAGGTAGACAGAGAGAAGGGGAAGCAGGCTCTCTGCTGTGGGGCTTGATCCCAGGATCCTGAGATCATGACCTGAGCCGAAGGCAGAGGCTTAACCCACTGAGCCACCCAGGTTCCCCTCACAATACCTTTACAATTTACGTTCATGTATTATAGTATGCTCGATGAGACTTTGCTGAGAATTTTTCTTGTTGCTTCTCGAACGTTGTTGTTTTAGAAGAACTCAGTGCTGGAGTGTGAGTGGTGGTCCACCAGGCCCTCTCCCTGGATGATAAGCCACCATGCACCAGCTCTCAAGTTGTTCCTCCCTCAAGAGATTCAACAATGTCTACTTGCTATGGTTCTTCTAGGTCTGTTAGAATAATTGCCAGGTATTTGGAAAGTTAAAAGTTGCAGTTCTGGGTCTTTTGTACTACTCCTTCTAAGACATAACTGTCAGGTATGAAAAATCTGCAGTGGCTAGATCCATTTGTTGTATTAATCACTACCTTTCCCTGGGAGTTGATTTACGGTTCAGTGAGAAATTCTGAAAAATGCTTAGTGCAAACAAGACCATGTTCGTTCACGGAGAAAGATTGGAAGGTGGGTTTGAAGTAAAGAAAAATAATAGTTTCCAAGGCCTTTGGGGAAAAGTGTTTGGTCACTTCTCCTCCCATGAGTTTTCTGTGAGGAACATCAACCTGCTATTCAGTATATGGGTCTTAGAGCGTCTTACATAGGAGAGCAGGGGAGTGGTGTTAATTAACCCGGGGCAACTGACTATTAAAAGTATTTTTGGGTTAGTTTCAGATTCCCATTGTAGTTTGATGTTAGATGCATAAAGAATTAATGGCCCAGACTGCCTTTCTTTTTTTGTTAGGAAGATATGGACTTTGGGGGAGTGATCTGGGGTTAGTGGTTAGAACTAAGTTGGCACTCTCTCCACTGGGGCGTGAGATCTGTCACCTTGAGTAACCCAATTTTGGGGGCAAGGAAGGTCATCTCAGGTTTTAGCTTTTAAGCTGCCAGACTTGGTTTGCTTTTAATTTTTCCTAAATGGTACTGGAATCTTCTTTATCCCAGTGGTACCTTGTGGTAGACCGAATTTGGCAACCTCTCTTACCAAGGGGTTAAAATAAATCTGTCTCATCAGTGTCTTTTTGTTTAAGAAGAGCTTAAAAGTGCTGATGGTTAGCTTTACTTCTTCATATGCTCATTTTTTATTTTTACTGCGGGAGTTACTTTTTCCCCCCTGTCTCTCCGCACCCCCCCCCCAAAAAATCCATTGATATGTCAAAAAGATGAAAAGATGTTATAAACATACTTTGACTTTTCTGTTTCTTTGCTTCCTTGCCCACTCCCCCCACCGCCCCGACTTTTAAAAATAGGTCTTATAGAATCAGGCATTTGCCAAAGCAGCAGTTTTGAAGCAGAAGGTTTTCCCCTTTCCTGATGTATCAGTGCTAACTCTTTTTCCTCCTTTGCAGACACAGACATTTTCCCTTTTTGGGTTGTCGTTTTATGATAGCACATTATGAAAGGTTTGAGGGGCTCTTTAGAATAAAGTTCTGTTGATAAATTTGCTGGTGATCTTGGCTCCCAGCTCCATTGGTGATGGGGACACAGGTCTTGGGAACTCACGGAGGCTGGACAGACCTGCATCATTCCTTGGCCAGCAATGCCAGGACTGATTGTCTTCATTGTAAAGGGACCATCTCTTGCTCTAAAGCGATGGTTTTCTACTGGGGGCAGTTTTATCTTCAGCCGGCCATTTGGCAACGTCCGGAGACTCTTTTGGTTGTTGCAAGAGGACTGGAGTGACCAGCATCTAATTAATAGAAGCCAGAAATGCTACTAAAACATCTTCTAATGCACAGGGCCGCCTCCTACCAACAACAAATTATCGACTCAAAATGCCAGTGGTGATGAAGTTGAGAAACCCAGGTATAAGGGATGCTTTCTAGGATGGAGCCGTGGCCTGTGTGTGCCTTTCTCTCTTGTTTTTGAAAACATGCCAACCAATGAAAAGCCACCAAATATATTCATAATAAATTGTCTCAAAGTAAATCCCAGGTCTATTTCTTCTGCAAAAAAGAAAGGGAAAAAAAACATCAAAGTGGCCCCATGGTATGAGTTGCCCACTGATGATATTCCCTCGGAGGACTGTTTTCTGGGTTAGGGTAATTAACAGAGCCCAGAAGGTTGTGAAGTCTAAGCTAAAGGGTGTCAGAGATTCAATCCCCAGATGGGCCACCCCGCTGGGAAGTATGACGGTATAAACTGCAATTAAATTTCATGGTGTATTTACTTTTTGATGAGAGGAAAAGAAAGGAATGCTCTTTAGTCATTCTTACCAGAGAGAAACTCATATTTTTCACTTTAACGTGATTTTTTATGAAGGGTAGATGCCGGATAGTGAAAAGAGGGGGAAGTGATTTTACAAATCTTGTGCTTTGCAAAGTATGACGTGACCTTTTATATTTATATTGTGGATTTTGTTTTCTATTAAGCCGTCGATCATATTTTCTCTTTGCCATTTAAAAATGAAAACGCGGACCCTTTTGCCGATTTTAGGACATGGTGACAAAATTTGGTATGATGATGGCCAAGGTGCTGGGCCAGGCCTTTGGAGCTAATTTCTTTTGAATTGACAGGTATCAAGGGCACTACATACAGTTCTGTGTGCCCAGGTCTCTGCTGGAGATTGTGCACCGTTTTTAGCCTGAGCTTAATGGGATGGGGTCACTGAGATGATCCTCGAGCGTTAGCATTTTGGTCTTTCAGAGTGGAGCGTGGGATCTAGAGAGGATCCAGTTCTCTATCAAGCATGCCGGGTTCAATACTCTTAGAATAGACTTCATGGGCCCTACTGGTGTTGACAAGAAACAGAGTTGGGTTTCTGAATTCAGTGACACCACTCCTCTGTGGGTGTGAGTGCATCCAGGCAGTTTCTCTCTGGAATAATCTAAGGGTATTTGCAGTGGACGGGTTAAACACCTTGCTTCACCCACCCACCTCATCCAAGTCCTAAATACATCTGCCCCGTTCTCTCTGTGACTCATTTTAGATGCAACTGGTGGAAAATTGAATTTAATGATTGAGTCCTTTTGATTTCTGAGTCGTGGAAATTCTTGTGATTTTTGCACTTCTGGATTTGCAGTGCATCTTAATGAAAATCCTTCTTTCTTCCTAAATTAGAAATGTGATAGAGTCGTTGGCGGGGTTGTGCTGGTTATGTCCGTGGGCAAACGAAGGAGAAGGAAGTGACAAAATGGGTTCTGAGAGGCTGAATCTCACAGAGTAGTAATTATTCTTTAAATACTAGAATAGAGTTTTACCTCTTAGAAGCCTCATAAAACCAGCGTCCACCATCTATCTGATTTCGCTGTTGATGTAATTTTAGGAAATCAAATGAACCGCGATTGAAATTAGGTTTCATCCTCAGTGGCTTGTGTACCCCTCTAAGTTCTATTAGATTTAATAGGAGTTTTGCAGGTGGAAACACAGCAGGACTAAAGCTTTTATCACTCCAGAGAGCAGGCCTTTCATAAACAGAGAATATAAAATCATGCCTTTTATCTTGCCGTTTAAAAATTCTTCATTTTCCGCACCCACGTTATTTATCACATGCATGGAGAGGACAATCCAGGATATTGTATTTTGAAAAAGGGAAAGAGAAGCCATTCAGATTCCTATTAAAATGAATCGCACGAGCTGTACATCACTTTCTAATTTCTGAGACTACTTGTAAATCATAGGGAGAGAGGGCATTGTACCATTGGTCAGGGGAAAAATGGGAAATTTAATAGTTTGTCAAAGATTAATAAGAAAGGATTACCACTTGGAGAGACCCTGATTTGTTGAGCAAGTAGGTTTTGAAGTTCATCAAGCTTGTAAGCAGATGGGGAGACTCTAATTAAAGTTACTTGTCATTGCTCAGGTTTGCTTCTGCTCTGTCCCTGGGACAGAAGAGTATGCAATGCCAGCGACATTGTCAAAAGTTAGATTTGACCTTGAGAGCTGTGTGTTGTTCTTTCATGCTCTCTCTATCCCCCTTTCATCATCTGGGTGCTGATGAATATCTTTTCATGTGGTCTCTTCTATGTCTCGATCAGTATAAATTCCAGGAGTCAATTTTATTTGATTCAGTTATGGTGCACTATTTTATGTTTTAATTAATTTTTTAGCTGACACAGAGTGAAGTTGAAATAGTCGAAGACTGACAGGAAAGAAAGAAGGGGTGTGTGTGTGCATACACATGCATGTGTGTGTAAATACCATATTGATAACAGAATTATGTGTGTGTGTGTGTGTGTGTGTGTGTGCATTTATTATTGAATGTTATCAGGATGATATTTACCCTTTCACACTCTGAGCTGCATAGGGAGACTATTTGTGCATTCCTTCTGAGCAAAGCCCTTTCTTTCCTTTTTGTTCCGGCCAGAATCCCGGAGAATGACTTTATCTGGGAGGCCACATTTTTGATCTCATGTAGAGCTAGGAGCACTCTGACATATGGTTCAACAAAGGCACCGAGGCTCAGGCATCCAGCACGTGTGGTGCTCCTGTTAACACCTGTTTATCAGATTATTGGAAGGCAAGCTGCTTTCCTCTGAAGGTGCCTCCTACTTCCCGAGTATATGTAATCCTGCTTGGGTACAGTCCTGATAGCATCATATAAACCGAACTCTCAATAGACACTGCTCAATGGGTTCTTTAGGATCAGGGCTTTTGTGTGGATGTAACCAAATATGGAGGAGACTTAACATCCACAGTCTGGAGCTTTTCAAAATTGTAGTTGTTGGAGACGAAAGCCAGAAATGATGACAAAAATCCTTCTTTCTTTTATTTTTTTTGCATAGTTATATTTTAAACGGGTGAGTTACTGAAGTGTTAACAGTTGAGGTATGGAAAAGACTGGAATCCAAGGGTTCTCAAATCTTGCAGTTCATCAGAAACCCCAGGGACCTTAGTAAATGGCTCCCATCCCTATTCCATAACTGTGAAATCTGTTTATTTCAAGCACCCCAGGTAATTCTTATGCAAATGGTCCCTTAGTCCAGTTTGAGAATCCCTAAAATAGATTATCAACCTCATCATAACCTTCCCAGGCAGGAATTGATTTCTTTGGACATAAGTCATTTAAATTCTGTAAGGTGATTTTGGATCTTAAAGCAGATCTAATTATGTAAGATAGACCATCCTTTTTGTAAAGCACATAAAGATTTTGAGTTAAGACCTAAAATCTTTGGGATGTATAGTCCACTGGGCACAGATCTGCTGCCCTAGATAATACTGAATTAAACTCCTCCCTCTCCTGCCCTCCCACACAAAAATTGGCCAGGGTATCCCAGTGAAGGTTATTCTCAAAACCAAGCCTGTTGTTCAAATCTGGCAGTAAATAAGGCTTTTAAACTTGGGTCCACTTCTAATGGAGCCTTTTGATCCATATGCTTTAGAGTTAGACCTTTTGTATTTTAGCTGATGAAAACTGAGGTATAATATAACATTAAACATTTTTTTATTATTTCTTTCTGGACCTCTTGGATTTGAATCTCGTTTTGCTACCTATGAGGCATGTGACGTTATACAGGCGACTCCTTGTTGCCATACTTTGGTGTGTAACCTCTAAAGCGAGGGTACTAGAATTCATAAAGTTATCACAAGACAAACTGAAGGAGTGTGCAAAGTGTTGGCTCGCCATCTTCCACGTAGCAGAGGCTCAGTAACAGTTGTGTCTTATCGTTGTCATAGGGGTCGGGAACTTACAAAATGACTGAGTGGCAGCTCTTACCTTGGTCAAGCGCCTGCAGCCTCAAATTTGGTTTAAGGTGTAATTAAATTACTGTAGTACAAGCAGGGAAGGACTGAAGGCTATGAGGGAAGAAGGGAAAATGATTTGCAAGTTTTTCAGAGGAGAAGGTGATAGCTTAAGACTTTCTGCTGCATCTTGATAGGAAACATTGCATCCCTTGTGAAGTGACTTTTTGAGCTGAGCCGGGGGGGGGGGGGGTAAAGGAATGGGGCCTAAAGAAGAGCCCACTGGAAGAGGAAGTGTTGTGGAGTAAAATAGTGCCTGACACACAAAGGGCACTCAAGAAATAATGGTTGAAAAGCCTGGGGTTTCATGGAGAGCAACTGACATGCGAATTCTGGTCCTGTTATCTTTTATAAAGTGGGCACATTGACATCGAGCACTCGAGGCTGCATGAAGTGGGTGGATGCTCTATGTAGTTTGCCTAACGGGATATTTGGCATGTCGCGAGCACCCAAATACCAGGGGCTAGTGTGTCATTTTTCCCTCCTGGTATGAAGAGGAATAGAAAGACATCAGCTGGCAATATAAATGTGCACCCGATGATGAAGACATTTCAGCACTGAGCTAAGGAGTTGGGATTTTATTCGCTTGACAGGTGGGAGCCATCGAAGCTTTTTGATCCAGGTGTGCAGACATTGAAGGTGTCTCCTCTCCTGATTTCAAAACAATGCCTCAGGGAATAGCAGAGAAAGAATCTTCTCTCCATACTTCTCTGTGTCAGGGAGTTAGACCTTTTCCAGAAGCTCCATTACGCACTTAACCTTGAGTCCCTTTGCTTGGCATTGGATCCCAGGCCCCTTCCATAGCGGTGTGTGTCTGGAAACGTGGTCAGCCTGTTGTGTCTCTGTAGCTGGAAGACTGCTGTCTGTGTGCATGGGAATGGCCCCTGGAGGGTAGGGCCAGGCAACCAGCAATGTCTGTCACTGGGAGTTTAATGGCATGTTGGAGCCCAGAGTGTACTCACTAGGGGGCACAGGAAATAATAAGAAAAATACCCCGCCACAGAAAGCGGAGGAAGAGGTAAAAGTGTGTGTAAAAAGCTGTTAAATTCAGTTGTAGACCTAACATGAGTTCCGGGTGCAAGTGATCACTTCCAGGAAGATGTGTGATCCACAGGCAAGAGAAATTTAGGATTAGACTCCAAGGATGGAAGTACTGATCTGGGAATCATTTGCTTGAAAGGTTGCAAAGGACCTCTGCGATTCCCTGTGAGCCAGTGCCAAGGGAGGCCTTATTTAACATGGTTACAACCTCCCCTCCAGCCTCCCATCTCCTCTAAGGCATGTGACCTCCATAAAAACAGCCATGTGCTTGTTACACATGCCTAGCTGGAAGACCAGTTCCTGTGTGGCTGCCCACCCCCACCCCCACTCCCACCTGTTCTGGGCAAATTTCTCCTCTCAACTCTATCAGTATAGAAATTCCATCTCCACTGTGGCCACTCCACTGGCCAGTGACAGTCCTCGTTGGCCTGTTGCTTCCCTGTGATGGCGATTGGGAGACTCAGCAGCAGGGCAGGTGTGATATACGCTCCCGGGAATTGCCCTCAAGCCCCTTGGCTGTGAAGCTCTGCTTTGCCTCCAGGTGGTGGACACCTTTCTGCCCCATTGACTTTGGGCTGGGCTCCGTGATTCTCTTTGGTTGGTAGAACGTGGTAGAAGTTCTTGAGGGGAGGGCTTGAACGTGCTCGCCTGGTTTTTTACTTAGCCTTTCTGCTCCGCCACCTGCCTTGAGAACAGCATGTCCCAGGTTCCCTGGCAGCTTCTGGTCGCAGAATGAGGGCTGTGTGGGCAGCATCCTGGCCCCAGTCTGCAATTTCTGCTCAGTCATCCCGCACACCTGAGCCCTTATTGTTACCCACCACCAGAATGCTTTTACTCTTTTTTTTCCCCTTGGTCACAGAGTTTTTAGCAGAATCTGACCTATTCAGCTGCTACATGGACTTACATATATCTGTTCTTTGTCCAGAAAAGTGAGGAGCTAGAGTGGTCAGCAGCGTGGGAAACAAATCCATGCCTCTCAGGAGCACGTCATCTCCATTTGACCAACGCTGAATTCCAGTGAAGTGCACTGTTCCATCATGCCTGCTTTAGTGTTATAAAATGATATGCTTTTTCATAAAACACAACCTGGGCTTGCATATTCTGATTAATAAAGTCAGTAGGCATTATTAGACTTAATTTAAAGGTGTAATCAGCTGTGCAGTCACATAAGGAAAAAACTGTACCATGGACCTTTTCCAAATTCCCGGAGGCTTAAAAAATAAAAACTCCCCGAAGAGTGCTGACAGCACACCTTGCCTGCTATTAGAGCTCAGGCTTTGTTTTGTTCCCCTGTCGTTGCCAGAATATCATTAGGTTACAAATCAGATCTAACGGTTCAGATTATTGTTCATCTTGAGCTCTGTGCTTTTTCTCCATTAGTTGTGACATAACAGAAATAATTTAATTTATTTGTGGCCCCGTCTTCAAAAACAGCTTTTATTTGTGCTTGGGATGTATTGGGGTAAAACTATGAGTTTATCCTCAGTGTTTCAGGAGGTAAAATTGTTTGGATATAACAGGTTTTGAAATATATGTGCTTTTGCAGGGTAAAGAGTAGCTTGTACCATGATACAGCACATCCTTGCTGCAAAGAACAGATTTTTCTGGCAGCTTCTTTTTGGTAGCTTTAGGTTTTTTGTTTTTTTTTTTTAAAGTGTGTCCTAACTGTAATTTTAGGTTTACCATCTCAAAGGTAAGTGAGCTGCAGTCCTGACATTTATTCATTCGTTCAACTTTGTCAATGCATCTGTCAGCCATTCAACAAATATTTGTTCTCCTCCTTCATTTGAGAGCATGATCAGTTTTCCTTTCATACGTGATCATCTTTCATACAAGGTTGGGGATTATTCAACATGGGTATGTACATTTGACAATACGGTGTAAACCCACCAGTATAAAGTCAGATTTATTTCAGATTTGTCAGGTTAAATATTCTAAGTTCCCACACAATGCCTTGGTTAGCTGCTTTTTCTACAGGAGGAACGGAGGATTATTCTAACCAAATGTGTATGCCTTTGTAAGTGCTATACTCTTAGGACCCCTTTGATACCCACCCACGGTAGACCTCAGTTGTCCTCTGCTTTGGGCCAGCCCTGAATTAAATCTGGTGTTGTGAATGGGAGTGTAGGAAGTATTTGAGGGCGTTTTGGCAGATTAAAAGAAACGCTGTGAACAACTGTTTTGCTGGTTTGATGAATATTTAATGTGCACCTACTGGTGGAGGCTGCTGGATTCATTTAAATGTGCATACCTGTCTTAGGGTCTTAAATGCCCCTTGCTTCATGGGAACATTTAAATTTTAAATCCTATAAGCAGTTCTCTTACTTGCAATGAATAATAGCCTAGATTACCTTAAATAGGTTTCTATACATTATTGTTTAGCAAAGACCAGGGTCCTGAGAAACTAGGACAGGTCAGTGAGGGTAGAACATAGTAAAAATCCAGCATGAGGAGGTATTGGGTGGGGGTTAGTGGCAGAGTATGGTGTCCAAGGCATTAAGCAGGGTGAGGAAAATAAGAACTCAAGTCTCTGTGTGTAATTGTAGTGGTTTGTTTATCAGCCATCAGGGTTTGAAGAGTTCTGGATGCCTTTAATGTAATAGTTGAGTTGTAGTTGCAATATTAATCGTCATTTATTGAATGCAAAACGGATTCCTGGCCTAGAGCTGTCCTCGTTACATGGACACGGTCTTCCAGTGAAGGGGCTGTTAAAATTCTCTTCTAACAAAAGAAGAAGAGTGGTTTCTTTATGTCCCAAGCATTTATGTAGTGTTTTAATATATGCCAAGCATTCTTCTAAGTGCCTTTCAGTTGTCACTTGAATCCTTACATAAATCTTATGAGAGATTATTTTTATAGATGAAGAAATTGAGGTTGAGAAAGTTAAGGGACTTGTCTGAAGTCCCAGTTAGTAAGTAGTGGAGTGGGATTTGAATTTGGGCCCCCTGGTTGGAGAGTGGGCTCCTTCACTGTTCCCAGTAATCACTGGCCCATCATAGTCACGGCCCTGGGATACACTCTGGAACCATTTTGCTTAGGAGCTTGTGTTTAGTAGCCATTACATTATTCTACTTCTTGTGTGAAAGAACAGATCCAAGGACAGGCTTTGTTTCTTGTTAACAGAGAGCAAATCTGAAATTGGCCAGGTAACTGTTTGGTGGTAACTTGCTTTTCTGCGGTTTGACTTGCTGTTTTTTGGCCTCAGTCTAATAGTCCCATATATGTTTTCCACTTGTTTATTTGTTTTATAATTTAAGATCTGCTTTTAAGGTCTTCTCATACCTCAGGGAACTACATGGAAGGCTGCTTAAAATTCCTTAACTTAGCATATAGCTACCTATGTCTAGTCTTTATGGATAAGCAAAAGGAGAAGGAACATATGTAAAAACTTAGGTGTCATTACAGGGTATCTCTTTCGTGTTCTACCTCCATCTCTGTCTCTCTCTCCTTTTTTTTTTTTTTTTTTTTTTTTTTTTTTTTCCTTTTTAAAGTAGGCTTCAAGCCCAGCATGGAACCCAACACAGGGCTTGAACTCATGACCCCAAGATTAAGACCTGAGCTGAGATCAAAAGTTGGCCATTCAACCGACTGAGCCACCCAGGCACCCCTTCTCTTTTGTTTTTATTTTATGTAGGATGACTGTGAGGGGCTTGGGAAAATAGATTTCATTACATGACTGCTTTGTGCGGAGTATGTTGTTGCTAAGTGCTTTGCATATCTGATCTCATTTACTCTGGGCAGCAACTCTGTCAAGGAACTATAGTTTTTAGTTCTACTATATATATGAAAATGCCAAGCCTTAGGGTGGACAAAGGAGAAATGGAATTCAAACTCTTACCCTCCTAAATCCAATTCTGGTACTCTTTTTCCTCGGGAGGTTTGCCTCAGTTTCGGTTCTGTGTGACCTGCCTGCTAGTTTGGTCCTTAATGGCTGCTGGTTTCTCAGATTTAGTTTTGTTTATTATTAAAAGAAATCCCATTGTTTCATTTGGCTGGCTGTAATCTTGTTTCCAAAGCAGCCTAGAGGTAGCATACATTACAATGGGGATCACCATTTCCCAGTGTCATCTCTCATTTGAGCTAATAGAAGAACATGAGCTTATATTGGCAAGATTGTAGGGACCCAGATGATGGGGTTTCATTGTTTTACTGAGCAAAAATAGTTTATCCGTTCTCTATTGCCAGTGCTTATTGAGAACCATATTGCTCTATGGTGTCAGTCATTACCAGGCAAGATGAAAGATACCGTGACTGTTTATTAGGTTAAGGGAGATCCATGCATCCATCCAACAAATATTTATAAAGCTCGTATTACATGCTGGCACTCTTATAGGCACTGGGATACAACCGTGTGCAAAGCAGATCAGGTTCCTGATTTGGCTTAGAAAAGTAACTAGAGTTGGGGAATTCGAGAATGGACCTCTCATTATTTTAGTTTTATTTACTCAAAGGCTATTTTATTTCATAAAAGCACTGGTTATTAACTGTTTGAACCCCTGAAAACATCACTGCCACGGAAGATTTTTTAGTAGCAGAACTGAGGCCTTTGGTTTGCTGAGTGTTCCTTGCCCATTGAATAAGCTCTTTGAAGTTGGCTGTGAAATCTGAAGGATAACTTCAAGATCATCTAGTCAAGCTCCAGATATGGAAATTCAAATAGCAAAGCAACTTGGTTCTGAGTAGGAATTTTGCCTTGTTCTTTGGTGTCTTGGCACTCCCGAACAGAATTCAGTGACCCACAACAAGTGGTAGACTGTCAATGTGTCCTGTCTAACTACAACACAGTTCCAGCTTTACTGGTGCTGACTGCATCCCACGTTACTGCTACACAGGTTAAAGTTCTATTGGTTCCTTAAGGTTTTGGGGGCAAAAGGATCCCTTGGACACCCTCTTCCCAGGAAGCTACCCATGGCTACAGATAACCAAATTGCTCATACATTATTTAAAAATGGTTTGAGGAGGGGCATAGAAGGCTGTTTTTGAGGTGGCCATTGGGAGACATGATGAAGATTGGCTGGGGATGATCTTGGGGGAGGTAGTAGTGAAGGAATTTGAAGGCTTTGGTGAGACACAGTTGACACTGCTGGGCTAATCAGTACTGTTTCACTTGAAAATCCAAAGGAAAATAGAACCATTTGGGGGAGATAATTTTATTGATAAAATTCATTTAAGTGTAGTGCTAGGAAGCTTGTTAGTAAGTACATGAGGGTTTCATTAATCAGTTTTTTTTTTTTGTATATATCTCTTGTGATATATTTACAAAGAACTAATGATAATTGAAGAAAAAAGTGTTGCTAAACCTTTTTCATTTAGATCTTTAAAATGATTTCATGAAAAACAAAAACAACACTTGTAAAATTTCACAGAAAATGTTGGTAGGTGGGACTATTTGATTTGAGGGGAGTTTGAAATATTTTTATGTACCTATTAATATTTATAAGTAATACAAGAAGTTTAACTGATGGTTTTGGTTTAGACTCATTATAACTTGGGTTTGCAGTGAATTCTGGGAGGAGACCACCAGTGGTGATAGTTTTGAAATCTCAAATTTCTCCAAGGAAAAATAGAGCAATGGGAAAGCTGAATTACAAAAACCACAAATAGTATCTTCCATAAAACCAGGTTACAAGGTATCTCTCTCATTCTCAGAATATGTATGGATGAGACAAACCACTGGACAGCTCAAGACCTGGTTAGAAGTGACTTTAAAAGGAAGTGAGGGAAGACAAGAGCTCCCCAGATCAGCCACAGATTCCCATTGGAACGTAAAGTGGGCCTAGAGAGAATGTGCTTCCCAAACCCAGAGTGGTTCCACAGATACCTGGTTCCTGGGTGAGGCCAAGCAGCCTACAATGTAGCAAGGTCCAGGCATTGAATGTCCCTTCAAAAGTAAAACTCAGCATCCGGAAGCAGATACTGGGAGTAAAACCCAAACTGAGCAAGACGGGGCAGGGAGGGTCAAGAGAAGAGAGACTCAGATAAATGTTGAAAAAGACCTGTGAAGGTAGGTCAGTTTTTGGAATTGCTTGATGGGAACAGTAAAAGCAGCAGAGCCAGACCTTTGAACAAGAGAATCTCAATTACCAATTGGGTAATATGTATTTTATTTTATTTTAAGATTTTTATTTATTTATTTGACAGAAACACAGTGAAAGAGGGAACATAAGCAGGGAGTGGGAGAGGGAGAAGCATGCTTCCTGCTGAGCAGGGAGCCCAGTACAGGGCTCAATCCCAGGGATTATGAACATAGCCAAAGGCAGAGGCTTAAGCCTGAGTCACCCAGGCACCCCTGGAGTAATTATTTTAAATAAGAAAGAGGCAGTAGGATCACTGTTAAACTCCATACACCTTTACTATCATTGAAGCAAAAATAAGGAAGAGTGCTCACAAGAGTAGACTACTATATACCTGACATTTTAAAATGAGACAAAAATATTAAGAACATGATGGGAGTATGAAAGAGCCTTCCTAATACCTCAGTATTAGAGAAAGTTAGAAATGAAAACTTGAAAGGGGAGATGGCAGAATTCAGGAAAGGAAATAAAACAATAATTTTGGAAATTAAGAGTAACAAGAAAAAATGAATAGTAAATGCTATTGCTAATGCTTAGACACAAGCAGAGAGGTGGGAGGTGGGACATTTTAATGAGCAAAAAGTATGGGAATGAAAAAGATTTCCAGGGAAGCTGTATAGAAGCTATCTGAAAATGACTAGATATGTATACGAGGAGTCCCATGCAAGGAAATTTAAGTTAAACAGCAAAAAAGAAAAAGAAGACTTTATTGAAAGAAGACTCTTTTTAGCTGACTGTTGAAAAGGCTACTTTGTTCCCCATAAAATCATCTCAGATCATTACTGAGATATATAGTTCAGAGAAAGTATGGTCCTTAATGAAAGAAAAAAATAAAAACCTTTGAACATCCTGTACAAACAGAACAAAAAACGTTGTTACTGTAAGGGAAAGAAAATTAGATTCTCATGAGACTCTTTTTGACAGCAATATTTTATGCCCCAAAAAGCCAGTGGAGTATCATATTTAAGATAATCATGTAAAAAAAAGGTGAGCCATGAAATTTATAACCAGTCAAACTGATCTTCAGATATTAACCAGGAGACAAATTACTGTGACTGTGCTAGAAATCAGGGACTGTTATTTCTGTGAGTTCTTCCTGGAGAATTTAGTAGAGAATAAGCTTCAGAGAAACTTAAAACATGAAGCATTGATTATATAAATCCAAGTGAGTAACTAAATGGTTGATGTAGGATCTCTTTCTTTATAGAAGTATTTCAGGTAATAAAGCCATACTTCTCCTTTGAGATCATGATGATTTTAGTGTTCAGTGAGTTCAGAGAAGATTGCACCAGTGGTGATCTCGTTTGACCACCCTGAATCCATTTATGGATCCAGGCAATAATATATTGAGCACATTACAAATACGGAGACTCGAAGACACGACATACTTTCTTTATAGGTGTATGCAGCATTAACTATGAAGTTGTTTTGCAAAAGAGACATGGAGCTTTTGTTTGATCAAGCTTCTAGGTCTGTCTCTAAATTTACAGAAAATAAATAGGGTAACGTTAAATCACACCACGGGGATGTAAAGAGCAAAACTGGCAAAATCCAGACTTTGGGAAACTTTGCAGTACAAAAAAGAGGAACCGATAGATTTGGGACTGCAATGATTTTTCTTAACATATGGACAGTTTTTGGAGCCTGAATCAATTCAACACATTGTAAAATAGAAAAAAATGGTAATATAATTGGGAAGATGTGAATATTGGATTCTTAGGAATTGGCAATTCATATTTTTTATTTTATGTTATTTTTATTTTTTACTTAAAAAAAGATTTATTTATTAAGGAGAGAGAGCATGAGCAGGGGGGAGGGGACAGTGGAAGGGGGAGAAGCAGACTCCCTGCCGAGTAGGGAGCTGGACTCTGGACTCTATCCAGGACCTTGGGATCATGACCTGAACCGAAGCAGACTCTTAACTGACTGAAGCCACCCCAGCACCCCTGATTTTTATTACTAATAAAGAAAATGGATAAATAAAAAGGTTTGAGTGACCAGTTACTAAACATGGGATGCTGAAAACTCGAGATTTTAGTAGATGTGTTAGAGTTCTCCAGAGAACAGATCTGGTTGGATATAAATAAATCAAAATGGAACAAGCCGAGCAAATAAAAATAGAGATTTGTTCTATTGAATGGGCTCATGTGGTTATGGAGGCTGAAAAGTCCCATGAGACCCAGGAGAGCCAGTGGTCTAAGTTCCGTCTGAGTTAGAAGGCCTGAGACGACCAGTGTCAGGTTCATTAGTGAGGCCAAGCTGGAATGTTTATTTGTCAGCCTTGTTTTTCTAGTCAGACCCTCAACAGATCGACTGATGCTCACGTTGGGGAGGGCCCTCTGCTTTACTCAGTCCACTGATTTGTAATCTCACTTAGAAACACCCTTGTAGACACACCCAGAAATAATGTCCCACCAAATATGTGGACAGTCAGGTTGACACATAAAGTTAACCATCATCATAGAAAGCACCATTTTTATTTCTCAGTCTTGTGTCCCTTTTGTCCTCTGGGCGGTAGGTGATCAAACAGTAGTTACCTGTGTGGAATCACTGTGGTCATCAGAATGGAAGGAGTGTGTTTTGGGGTTGAGTAAATCAAGGCTCCCGGTCTCGGGGCATCATCTGAGCATACAGTATTCATCTTCAGGGGTTCCTTTTTCGCACCTCCTCTGTTAGGGTAGTGGGAAATCACACGCAAGTGAGATTTCCTAGTGTTCCTGGCCCCGTGAAGAACTTGACTTGTTACCTCTAACACCTTTATAAGTCATGGGGTGTTGTTGGTGTTTTGCTTTTTTTTTTGGATTCACTTTGAACTTTTATGGACTTATTTCTTTTATGTACGCCAAGCATTTCAAATGCTGCTTTCCCTAGAACTTTTAAAGGCTGTGTTTCTTACAGATTTTGTATTTTCTGTTACATTCTTCATGTCAATACAGGTTTACTCCTGGCATTGACAGCTACTTCTCAGCCTTAAGAATCCTCCTAACTTTTTCACTAATAGAAACAACAATAATAATAGTAACAAAATCATATTTGTTCTCATTCCATTCTCATTTTATATGCTCTCCTCTCCTCAGGTTGACAGAAAACCTGAGAAGTTTTGCACTGTTTCACATTACTGAATCCATGGTGCATTGAATTTCTTTCAATTTTGAATGCGAACCTTCAGTTTTGAAGGCTTACATGATAAGTGACTTGTTAAGGGTCAAAAGCCAAAGAGGGGAAGTTAGGAGGACCCTAAGTGTCCAAAAAACAGAGATGAGAAGAGGGAAGAGACAGAAAGGTTAAAGAGGTGTGGACAGTAGGGTATGGTGAGTGGTCAGCTATGTATATGAATCACAAGTAAGTGATGATGGTACTCCTGATGGTAAGGGTAGAGAATATTCTCCCCAGAAGCAGGGTAAGCGTCTTTGTAGTGTTATACCACAGGGTATCAGGGAACCTTTCTAAGGTAGCTACCACTATTTCCATTTTTTTTTTTTTAAGATTTTATTTGTTTATTTGAGAGAGAGGGAGAGAATGAGAGAGGGTGTGAGCATGAGAGGGGAGAGGGTCAGAGGGAGAAGCAGACTCCCTGCTGGAAGGGAGCCTGATGCAGGACTCCAGGATCATGACCTGAGCCAAAGGCAGTCGCTTAACCAACTGAGCCACCCAGGCACCCCCACTATTTCCATTTTATAGATGAGTAGAAGGAAGCGTTGCACTGGGCTGGCCCAGTCTGTCAGTGTGGGACCGTGACCCCAGGATTTAACTGTGTCTCCACACATCATAGCAATGTGTGTCACTCCTTCTCCTTGGGATTAGGAAACTGTACCCCAGACAGGTTAAGTAACTTCCCTCAGCACTTAACCGTTTCAATCAACAGCAGAGCCAAGAAAATAATCTGTTTACTGACTGGGAAACATTATGACTCTGCTCCGTGGGTTTGTTTTTGGAATAGCTTCTCTAAGGCAACATTCTTGTCTTTTCAGTACTGTTTCTATGACTTCCTTGCTGTTTCTTACTGCTCACCTCTTCGCTTTCCATGCACATTCTCAAGTACGAAGAAGTAATGGCTGAGTTTCATGTGATAATCAGAAAAGATAAAAGGTAGCTTGAAAATAATCCTGGTCTGTTGGGTTTTTTGTCCCTGACTTTAGACTTAACTTTTTCGTAATGAGGTATAACGTGTAAATGTTGTCCCTGAACTTTATTTGCAGTAATTCACCAATGGAAGCACTCACAGCCAGCTCTGCTAATGAATGTAGAACAGTGACCTTCTGTAGAAGAGGAAAGAAAAAAAATCTTTTCTGTTCTCCCAGGGTTCCTGCCTGTTTGGAAAAGCCAAATAGACAAGAAAAATAAATCAGGCACTTGAAGGAAAGGAGCTACATCCTCGAGAGTGCTATATTTATAAAAATTCTAATAGCCCAGAGATTTTCTTTCCAGTTTAAGCAGTGAGGAATTTTCCAATGTGAAAATGGCCATTAATAGGGTATTTTTGGTCCTAAAATAGTTGCTGGTCTGTGGTGTAGCAATCTTGACTCTTCCAGCCAGAGGAGAATTTCCTCTGACTGTGTTCTCAGACCTTCTTCCAAAAGGGACATGGGGAAAGCAGTATTGTTTTAGTTCCTTTACATGGTTGAGAGTGTTTGAGAACACCTTCCATGTGTTTCTCTTCACGGGAGAAAGAAGAACAAGGGAGTGTCTGTTCTCAAGGGTCAACATTCATGTGATATTCTTTGTGTTAAATTTCCCAGTCAGGAGTTCTTGAGGCATTTGATTCCCTCAGGTCAAATATCTTCCACCATCTACCCCATCCCATTTTTTGCTTTTTGCTCCTGAAAGTTTGGTTGCCTTAAGTGATTGATGGAGCTGGGGTTAATGAACCAGCTGCACAAGGGTTATTAATTAGCAAAATCATTATTTAATGCAAAGGAGTAAGTAGAACTTAACTGCTGTACATTTTTGATATATGAAATATGTGCAGTAAAAATGGGGTAGATTTTAACTTGCCGATTGATTTTATCTTGCAGAGTAGATGTTAAGGTGCTACAAAATAGAACCACTTCCCCCAAAACCCTTTTTTTCATGGAGATAAAAGTCACATGGATTCACAATGCAATTAGAAATTAATAAAGTAGGATAATAGAAAAATATCTTTAATTCTTGAATTTGTCTGATTTACTGATGATCTTTTTCAATGTTTTAAAAATTTTTATTTAAAATTTTATTTTAAAAATTGCTGCTTTATTGAAGTAGAATTAACATAAAATTGTAAGATGCTGAAAGTTTACATTGTGGTGATTTGATATAAACATACACTTTTTTAATGGTTTTGAAAAATTAGTTGACATTGTGAGATTTGGGTCAAAGATCTGAAATAGTCTTAGAAGCCAGACCAAAATCTTCCTGTTCAGTTATTTTGAAGTATTTAAAAGTCATATTTAGGTATTTTTAAGTATTTCTGGAATTTTCTGAAATTTCTGAAAGTACTTGTCATATGTATAGGTGAATGTGTGTGTTCATTCTGCCTGGGAAGCCAGGCTGAATTTTCATTTGTTTGCTTCCTTGGCTGGAAAGATTATACTTCCAAAGACAGCAAGCAGCTTTCACCCACAAAGCCCATAGAGCCTTCTATGACCAAGCTACTCAGGTTAGGGTAGTTATATAGAAGGAAACCAAAATTTCCATTGATGATGTCTTGCCTTGAAGCTGGGAAAATGTAGCTGCGGGTTCATTCCACTGTGAGAATTTTTAGCCTCACAAGAAGCTTAAGTAAAATTGTGATTTCTCCACAGTCAAGAAAATTTTGTTCAAGATAAGCCAAAACACCTTAGCTGTGCACGTCTCATGTTCATAACCCATGCGAGATCCAATTGGCTTCCTTAGGTTTAACAGCCCACTTAAGATAGAGCCTTGGATGGTGGAGGAAATGGACTTGACATCTAGTTGCTTTCATGAGGTGTGGCCCAGAGAGGTAAAATGGCAAGGCTAAGGAAGACATTCTGGAGTAGAGAGAAGGAATTGCCTTCCAACCCTCTTCCTCCATCTGCTTGGAGCGTGATTTGTGAGAAGGTTCAGAACACTGAAGATTGGTATTTACATGGTCTGTAGAGACTTTCTGGGTTATTTGGTAGAACTCGAATATATTACACACCAATGTGTCTCAACACTTTTTTAAGGGATTACCAGTTAGGAAAAACCCAGTGAGTGAGCATACTGTCTCCCAGGTTTTATTTTGAAGCCCAGTAAATTAAATATTTCGTGTAGAAGACCAGTCATATTGAACATGGAATCAGTAGAACAACTATGCAAAAATGTAAGCGAGTGCTGGAAGTAATTTAAGAGATGAGTTTGCTTCTGATTATGATCTATAGATATACCAAAATATACCAAGGGGAAATGTGGATATTTTAATATTCCATATGTATTGATGGTGACATTTTAACATACATTACAGTTAAAAATACTTTTTAAATAAAAGATATTATTTGGTAGCTAAATTTCAGAAACCTGGGAGTGAGACCAGATTTGATGCTAGTGCTATTATTGCTAATTCCATAGCTTGTTAATAAAATGAAGGTAATAGTCACAGTTTTGTGAGATTCGTGGAAGTAATTCATGTAAATTATTTAGCGATGTGCATGGTACAGAGAGTGCTCAAAATTTCTTGGCCATTATTCTCATTAAGAACTAGCTCTATAGTTTTGAGAGGACAAAACTCTTTTCTGGAAATGTTAAGTCTTTTTTTTTTTTTTTTTTTTTTAAATTCGGTGAGTGTGGTTTTTGGATGGCGTGGCCTGCAGAAACCTCTTTGTTTCTCTCCTGGAGAGTTAGAGTCTGTAGGACTAAAAGCATTCATCCCTTTTCTGTCAGAGGGACCCCTCTCCCCCTTGGTGTGTTGCATATGGCGAGTATCAACGCAAATACATTCAAATCAGGGAGGCGCCAGGAGACTGATGGGCAGTGATGCTAAGTAGATCTGACATGATAATGATGTGGAGGTTATTGGTGATTAATGCAGGTCACTGGGGATCATGGGAAATGCATGAGTCCCTTCACCTGACCCTCCCACCTGCACAAGTTTTTGACAGTCATCTTGGGGTCACTCAGTCCATTTCTCTACGTCTTTCAGAACTTATAAATCTGATGTCTATAGTTTTCCCCCTTTCTGCTTTTGGTGGCCACTAACTTCTTAAAAATGTAAGAATGGGTGGATGTTAAAATGTTTGTTTTAATAGCAGCCTGGAGTTGAGTATGTTTTTTTATGGTGGTAAAAATACTTGCTTCTTAACGTACCACTTGCTTATTCCATCACTCTGTATCTTTTTTTTGGAAGCAAAGATGAGCGACTCCTCTGTGCTCCATCTCTTAAGTACTCTTGGTCTAAAGTCCTTTAGACAGAAATGCTCAAATATAAAATTTTCTGAAAAGGCAGAGTTTCATTTTATTGTTTTTAATTGGTCCTAGGATGGCCAAACCTGTCCTGTCCTAAAATCATTTGGTGACAAGTAGTAATGATTGTGCTTCAAAGAGTATTTTTTAACTCTATGCCTCTAGGTAGACGGTCGCATTACACCGCCTGCCAAGTTGAGGGTGGCCCTTAGACTTGGACCAGGCATCTGGGACGTGAGCGGGTGGCAGTAGTGTTTTTTTTAGGTGGAAGCCTGAAAAGTGAGCGCACGCTTCTCTGTGTGCCTTTTCTGGCTTCTGCAGTCCGGGAAATGTGAGGGTGGTGCTTCTCAGCCTGGCTGCCTGAGGGAGGAGGACGGTCCTCATCTCCTAGACAGTACATTTGCACCACGAGCAAGAACACGTCTTGTTTGAAATTTCTGTTTTGGAGGGCTGTTTCTGGAGTATAACCTAGTTTACCCTGAGGAATGTGGGGTGAAAATACGACTTCTGTTTTTAGCCCCTCATGTAATTTAATGCTGTGATCCCACTGTGATCTTTTTATACTTGGTTCTTACTTGGGCTCCACTTTCTCCCTCCTCTCCCCAGCATTAACAGCCCACGTCTTAGGGGAGGAGGACAGAATCTGGAGGAATAAGGTGCTCTCATAGATGGAAGGGCAGACATCTTTTGTGTGCTGTCTAGCCACTGTAAACAGTCTTCCTATGGCTTCTTGGCACCCTGTGACATCCTCGATTTGCCCTACAGTACATGGAAATGTCCCTGGCTGTGGGGTAGTTTCTTGACAGATTTATGTGTAGATGTATGTGCTTATATATGTATGTACGTATGTGTGTATATATATATTTATATATATGCATATATCTATCTAGAAGGATTGATCTTCCTCTATCAATCATCTGTCTGTTCCCTAAAATTAGATTATGTAATCATCAAAGTGATATAAATATTAACATCAAATAGATAAAATATAAGGTCTTATATTCCAGAATAAAGGTTGTCACTAGTAGTCCTATCTTTATGTAGCTAGTTTTTTAAAAAAAGATTTTATTTATTTATTTATTTGAGAGAGAGACAGCATAAGTTTGGGGAGAGGCAGAGGGAGAGGGAGAAGCAGGCTCCAGGGAGGCTGATGCAGGGCTCAATCCAAGGACCCTGGGATCATGACCTGAGCTGAAGGCAGATGCTTAACCCACTGAGCCACCCAGGTGCCCCTAGATAGCTAGTTTAGAGGCCTAAGG
Organism: Mustela nigripes; assembly: GCF_022355385.1. Classification (NCBI taxonomy): domain Eukaryota; kingdom Metazoa; phylum Chordata; class Mammalia; order Carnivora; family Mustelidae; genus Mustela; species Mustela nigripes. Next base: position 29,819,647 of record NC_081558.1, read on the forward strand.
AGAGATATCTACTCTGTAGAACTATTTCAAGAGAGAATACATGCTGTGCTCATTATATAGTAACTTTAAAATATCTATATTGAGATAATGAGATGGCACATTACCTCATCTGTATTGCTTGAAAGAGAGATACTTAGTCTCCATATATTTGGAAATATTAGGTATTGTTTTTACCATTATCATATATTTTTCCCTAAGTATTTTCCTTAAATCAACTCATGACCCTTGCATCAAGTCAGTTATGCATTCTCTGCTTCTTTTCCCATGTGTAATAATTAGTTTTTGTTTTATTTAGTACCGAGTCATTGCTATCTTTTTGTTGAGTGTGTGATTTTATTCTTCTACATGCCCTTTCTTCTTAGTATATCAAGCATGTCACGTGGATTTCATATTCCAAGCACTACTATGAAATAAAATAGTCGTCATTCACATTTTAAAAGTTTAAAATCCTGGGCTTGCAAAGGGATAAGTCACTTTGCCATATGCAGTAATCAAACCTGGGTGACACATCTGGAAAGATATTTAATCTCTGTCTATCCATCCGTCCTTCCTATGAGATAGCAACACATGTGTTGTACTGCTCCAATGTATTACACATAGCTAACAGCATCTGGAAATGTGCAAATGAAGAAGTCCTAAGTCCTTGCTACTCCATGAGGAGTTGCAACTGGACTGGAACAAGGCAGAGAAAGTCTGGTTTGTACGTGGCCTGACCCCTGCATGTGTGCAGTGCTGGCACGTGCTCAGTACCCATAGTGAGCGAGTGAAAGCAGAGACCTCTGGCTGATAATTGCCGTGCCTTCCACCAGGTGCTTCATCTAGTTTCTCAAGAGGCTACTGTGTGAACCCCGAGGAGGGAGTGACTAAGTGTGCATGGTTGAGTAGGATGTGTTGGAAAGGCTTCAGATAGCGTGGTATTGGACTTGAGCCAGAGGGAGTTGGCTTGGTGAAGACTTCCGGGTGTGTGTGGGCGAGAGTGACAAGTCTTGCCTACAGTGACAGCAGCTTGTGTGAAGGCACAGTGGTGAAGATGGTGTGAGAAGAGGTGAGCTGTGGTTTTCATTTCCCTGAGGACTCTCTTTATTTGGGCCAATATCTTTTATATTTCCTTCTTTTCCCCCCTTCTTGGTCATAGGTATAGTATAGTTACCTATGTGTCTGAGCCTCTACTCAGAAGAGGTCAAAGCCCAGATAATTTCTGCAATATTTACAGGATTCAGTTTGGTTAGTATCTGCTTTCTTTGTTACAGGTACACAATCTTTGCATGTGGGGAGTCTGTGTGTGAGTGTGTGTGAGAGAGAGAGAAAGAGTGTCTATTTGCACGCACACATGTTTGAGAGAGGAGGAACAGACCTGGTATACTGCAGGAGAATAAAAGATATTTGGTATTTGTTCAGATACATGTATCCAACAAAGGAGAAGTAAATGTCTCTGTGGTATCCCCCGTAAACATGAAGCACTAAATAATATTGAGAGCGCCTCGCTGAGCCCTCCATGAATAGTACATTAATGTCAAGGAAGTGTTGAGGAATTCCCAGAGAGCATTGTAGTTCAATAATGACCATTATTTATCACAAACGTACACTCTGTTTGTTCACATTGGGTAATGAATGACCTTTCTGTTGCCGTGGCCAGGGCCAAACGGGCCTGTGTCGCCGCAGGTGCAGGCTGGGGGCTATTCGTCATGTTTCACTTAGCCGATCACTGCCTTAAACGACACCACCAGGGAAATACTCCGGCTTAAAGGATCATTCCAAAGGAAAGCCTTTGTGGGTTAACTACTTCAAAAACAAATATTGTCTGACCCTCCGTGCTGCCTCTGTGTCTTTCTTCCTCCCCTACTCTCTCCATCTCTCTCTCAGATTTGACTCTACTAGACCTTGAATCAAGTCACTTGACATTGTTGTCGGGGAGAGGGTACTAATCCCAAAGAAAAGTGTATTTCCAAGACCGATGCCTCTGGCAAGGTTTTGCTGTTCTATTTCCGTATGGCAGACCTTCTCTTTTTCTCCCATTGAAAGTTTCTACCATTCTTCAAGTGAGAGGCCTGTGGTTCAGAAAATCACTTAGTCAGTCAGCCTATCGTGCTTCTGACTGTGGACTAAAAGGTTGTCTTGCTCGTGTTGTGTTTGATTCTGTTGGTTTAGCATGTAGCTAGGGGATCCCCTGTCATTTGATTTATTTTGGTTAATGCCTCAAGGTTCTCATAGCCTCCCTGTGGTGCCTATCTTCCAGAAAAGCAGACAAAACCCTTTGCACAGGACAGTGGTAAGACGGCAGCATGAAGCTGGTACTTGGCTGCACACGATGTTTGTCCTTAAAAGTTAGATTTGCACCAAAAGCTGGTTAGATTTGTTCATTTAAAAATATATTTAAAAGCCGGCTATGAGATATGCTGTGATGTCATCTGGCCTAACCCTGGGAATGCTGCCTGTTCTGGAAACCTGTGCAGCCAAGCAGAATTGCCATATTTTTGGAAACGTCACTGTGTGAATTTTGAGACTGCTATGCTTTGGAATTGTACGTTGTGAGCTGTTACTCTCTCGTAATGCTATTGCCTTCCAGGTTGGTAATGTTTAATTTAGTTGCATGATTTTATTCCAACCATAAACTAGAAAAGAAAACATATGTTAATATTAAATGTGTGTGTGTGTGTGTGTGTGTGTGTGTGTGTGTGTTTCAAATGATGGAAAGTTGACTTAAGGGTCTCTAGGTTTGCTGATATAGGTTTGCACAATGAGCGAACAGCACATCATGATCTGTGGAAGCCAAAGTGAAATTTGTTCTTCATTTTATATAGTGGCTTTCTTTCCATTTTAGGTCCTAAAGAGAATGAGTAGCAATCATTCTGGTTCAAGCCTTACCTCACATAGTCTAGTATTTTCAAGTTTTTGAGGCAAATCAGCAGCGTGATGGTGCTGAAATATAACTACAAATTATATTTCTTGTATTTCCTGTACTAAATTATATTTCATATACTAAAAGCTGAGGTAACACCACATGTATATCTATGATATTTCTGTGGAGGGTTCAATCTGCACATGGCTCACAATATTCCTAGCTAATAGTTGCCAACCTTTCCGTTGAAACACATTAATAATGAGTATAAACTTCTGTCTCACACACTTCATGAGAGAACAAATACCACTGATGCTGAAGAGAAAAAATAAGCTGCTAAAAAACAAAGCAGTTACGTGAGCAATTGTAACTCCTATAGCTTGCTTTGGGACTGTTGGGATAATTCTTACCTATTATAAATATAGCGTGAACAGAAGGAGCCTTTTTAAATTTTATTTTAGGTGACTCTGGTTTTCTCCCCATATTACTCTCCTGGCTTGATGCTCAACTCCAGTGAGAGTGGAATTGGACCCAAACCATAGTTCTCTCCCATGGCTCCATCCATCTGTTATCTTTTACTATGCTAATCCGATTGCTCCCTGTGTAAGTGTTTCCCCCATTAATGACTTGGGAATTTCAGGAATGGATGAGTTGGCATAATGCCCATGGTCATGGAAGCCAAAACAAAGGGCTACAAAATTTGGGGTATTTTTGACTTAACCTCTTTTATGGGAGATGATATTTTTGAGAACTTTTATTCCCTCATTGAGAGAAGGAGATTAATTTTCATAGGAATTGTTGGTTCCAGTATGTATATGTATATATACATACACCTGTGCATATGTATACATACATCTCCATGTCCAGTATTGACGGGGTGAAAGTCTTCTAAATGCTTAAGTTTTCTAAATGCTTCAGAAGAGCAAACCAAAGGAATTACTTATTGAGAGAGAAAAGAGGCTACACTTCCATCTTAATTGTTTACAACTATTCTAGGTGGTATATTTGTTTCCAAAAAAAAACCATTCGGTATTTTTTTTTTTTTTTACAAAGCATTTCCAGATGAAGAATTTCATTTATACCTTGACTTACGTATTTGTATCTTATCAGATATCCCAGAAAGAGTCAATCAAGAAATTATTTCTGGCAGAATTAAGTATAATCATGTTGTTTAGCCTAACAAGAAGGCGGTGTTTTGCATGCACAACTCCATGCAGATGCATTCACATTTCCACGTAGCTGTAGCAGGCATATTCTCTCCACAGCTGTGCTTTTAGTTTTGACATGGTGATAGAAACTCCACTTTCAAAATTATTGGACTTAGAAATAGGGTTTGGAATATTGAATTTGCTGCTAAAGATAATGACTGTCTTTTTTTCCCCCCAAATGTTTTATGTGCCAGGCAGGCCCTGCTCAAAATCCTTTGCCTGTACTAACTCATTTGATTCTCCTAACAATCCTCTGAGGTAGGGTATTAGGATAATCTCATTTTTGGCAGGAGTCTTGAGGCATAGAGAGGTGAAGTGCTTGGCACAGTCTCATACAGCTGGTTGGAGACTGGCTGGACTTGAATCCAGGCTTCCTGGCACTCTTAACCACATGGTGTGCTGTCTTCAGGGTATCAGACCCTCCCTTCATCTTAGGTTGCCCCGTGCTCTTATAGCGGGGACAGAAGAGTATATTGTTACCTTCATTTCACAGCTAACAAAACTAAAACTCAGATTAACTTCCTGAGACAAGAGCACTGGTATTCTTTCTTTTTTTTTTTTTTTTAATTTATTTATTTGACAGACAAGAGATCCCAAGTAGGCAGAGAGGCAGGCAGAGAGAGAGAGAGAGAGAGAGAGGGGAGGAAGCAGGCTCCCCACCCAGCAGAGAGCCCAACCCCAACGCGGGGCTCAATCCCAGGACTCTGGGATCATGACCTGAGCCGAAGGCAGAGGCTTTAACCCACTGAGCCACCCAGGCGCCCCGGAGAACTGGTATTCTTATCTTTATTTTTATGCTTTTTTTTATTGGACCGATGGAGTGGAATTGGCTGAGATGTAGGTGGAATCATTTGATTGAAAGTTTTAAATAAATTCCACACAGGTCCCTAAATATTCTACAGGGCATATACTTTAATACCCATCATTTTCCGGGGCAGTTTGCCCCATCTATCAAAATTAAGCCTACATACTTTTAATAGATCAATTCTACTTAAAAACTTGCAAAAGAAACCACAAGAGATTGTTAGCCGCTTTTCCTGGTTTAGTCTAGTTTATTTCAGAAATTTAGATTTTACACTTGAGATGATATTGGCGGATATCCTGTACCTCATAGAGAAAGACATTGCAAACTTGCACCGAACCTGTGTAACCAGTGTGTCCCTTTAACCCCTGCCTCTTTTCCCCAATTCCTCATTCCTTCAGTGTTGAGGTGTTTTCCATGGAAGCATATCTATAAAAGAAGAGCTCTGAGTGTTGTTATTATCCACAAGGTTATGGGTTTTATTTCTCATCTATATTACTACTTTAGTTAGATGCTGTGCAGTGGCTTCATATGCTAATGAAGGTCAGCTTTAGGACTTCTGAAAGCATTCTTTATTTTTTTGGTAAATAAACATTACAGATAGTTTATTCTTGTATTCTTTCTTTTAGCTTGTTTGTCAAAAAAAGACATTTGCCTTGAAAGGAAATTATTTGTTATAGACTCTGCTTTTGACATGTTTCTTCTCTCAAGTCATTTCTTAAGCACCCCCTGCCCAAAATCTCCTGCAGTTATAATAGTTGGAATGAGCTTTGACAAAAATTGGTCTTGGAATCATCTGGAATATTTTTATTGTTTATAAATATTTCTTTTTAGCTTTACCATTTCTTTCTCACAAATAATTCTCCCTGGTAAGGGGGACAGTTTATAGTACAGAGCTTGCTTTACTATCGAGCTTAAATTATTTAAAAATCTAGTTCTGATGTGTGAAGCTGACTTTTGGTTTCTTATCCTGAAAGGTCTGTAGAATGGACTTCTCGGGAATCCAGGGCTCAGTGCTTAAACACTTGGATTTTATTTCAGATTGTAATTCCAGGCCAATGTTAAGGCTTAACTTTTAGGCTTATTATTTTTTTGTATTTTGGGCTTTGTTTTACATCAACATTCCTTTTGACTGTACTTTTCCGTCTTTAATCCAGTTAAATACAGAAATACACCTGAGGTGCAGTATCATAAATGTCAGATTACGACCGAAGGTGTAAAGTCTGTTTTTATTTTTTATTTATTTATTTTTAAAAATTTACTTATTTATTTATTTGTCAGAGAGAGAGAGAAGGCACAATCAGGGGGAACAGCAAGCAGAGGGAGAGGGAGCAGCAGGCTCCCTGTGGAGGGAGCCCAATGCGGGGCTTGTTCCCAGGATCCCAGAATCATGATCTGAGCTGAGGGTAGATGCTTAACTGACTGAGCCCCAGGAGCCCCTATTTTTTTTTTATTTTTAAAGACTTTATTTATTTATTTATTTGACAGTGAGAGAGACAGAGAGGGAACGCAAGCAGGGGAAGCAGCAGAAAGAGAGTGAGAAAAGCAGATTTCCCTGCTGATCGGGGAGTCTATGTGGGGCTTAATCCCAGGACCCTGGTATCATGACCTGAGCATAAAGCAGATGCCTAACTGACTGAACTACCCAGGCATTCCAAGATTATTTACAGCTGTATTCAGAATTACGTTGTCAAGGCTGGCAGTTTTCAGGTTTCTCTTGCTTTGGCAGAGAGAGGCAGCTGTTGTGCTAATGGGTGTTATATTCCTCTGACTCTACCTCAGGGTTCTCTTGGAAGAAAGGTTTTAAGTTAAAATATCAGATGCTGGTCAGGCCTTCCTGCCTCTAGTGTTCCACCATGGAGTCAATTGTCTTTCTCCATTAGATCATGTCATTGCCACCATTCAAGTCTTTGGTAGTCTGACCTTTTGGCATCTTGAGGTCTCTAACAGTGGTTCGCAAACCTGGCCCTCTATCAGGATTCCTGTGGAGCATTTGATGAAAATACAGATACCCAGACCCCACTGCCAGTTCATGGTTCTTTGGGTGTTTTCAGGCATTGTCCTTAGAGCTATGGCTGGGAACAATTTGTGAGTGAGATCTTCCCGGCCTCTTTACTTCTTTTCAAACTGTTTTTGTATATGCCTTTATTAAAGTATGTGCCTCTTGTCTGTTTCATCCTCTCTGGCATAGGCACCCCTCACTTTCTACCATGTTTTCTGAGTATCTAGCACATAGTAAGTGCTAGGATATAAACGGCTGAAGTGAATGTGGTTTGCGATTATAGTATTCTGGGGCCTGGTGTTGGTATGCAAGGGTGGTAGGCTCAATTGTAGAATAGGCCACTATGTTTTCATCTCTCCTGCCTGCCAGCTTCATTTTGGGATAATGATACTAAGTATAGCAGCTGCTATTTACTATGCTCTTAATATCTTCCACACGCCTTACTTAATGTCTTTCCAGTTTTCAATGAGGAGATGCTTTCAGGGTTTGATTTTGAGGGATTATCAAAAATAGGTGAAGAAACTGCAGCCAGGTACATTAGCATGCTAGAGCTGTGAAATCCAGATATCACAGGCTGGTTGGCTTTAACATCAGGTTTTATTTTCTCAGAGTTAAGGGGGCTGGATGTCTGATATCAAGGGGAAGGCAGGTTTGGTTTCTCCTGAAGCTTCTCTCCTTGGCTTGCTGACTGCCATCAACTCTCTGTGTCCTCCTGTGTTCTTGCTTCTGTGTGTCAGTCCTCTTCTAGGGACATTAGTACTGCTGGATTAGGGCTCCACCCATATGACCTAATTCATTCTTAATTTCCTCTTTAAATCACGTGTCTCCAGATACCATCACTTCAGGAGTTAGGCCTTCAACATTAAAATTTTGGAGGGGGTACAGTTCAGTTCGCATCACCAGGGAAGGTTAAATGACTGGCCTGAAATTGCAGTTTTGGTAAACTGGGCCAAGAGGCCAGAAAGCCACACAACGGATGGTAAAGGTACCAAAACGATTGTCTTCAACTTAGTATGTGAGAAGCAGTTATCTTGGAAAGATTGTGCTGTTGGGTGGCCTACCTCAGATCAATTGAAGAAGACTTGTTCTTTGTATTAAATGATTAATTCTAGAGGCTCGGTCTGATTGTAAGCTAAGGCCACCAAGGTATATTTACTTTTTTTTTCTTTCTTTGTTAGATCCCTTTTAGACCTAATGAGAAAATAACATTGCTAAATTTAACCTCTTAGTAAGTTTTAGCACACCCTTGAGTTTTCCATGTTCTTGATTCATTCAGTTCAACTGCTTTGTAGGCTTGGTCTACCATGAGACCGCGGAGTCCCTGGGATGTGTTATTCTGGCTCTCATGGCGATTGAAACCAGGCTTTTCCTTTAAAACTCTTCATAGCTGTTAAGGGACACACATATCCCTTAAGTAAAAATGATCCCTTAAGTAAGCGATGTACTTCACTTTACTGCTGTGGACTGAACCTTTTAGACCAAATACCAAGTTAGAAAAACTTTTTAAAAAATCATCAACTGGGTTTTATTTCAGTAACACCATAATCTTCATTATCAAATGACTGGTCAAAAGTGAGAAAAGGAGTTTATCCTAACCGTCCTCCCTGAGCTCCCTGTGTGCCCCCACCCCCACTTGCTTCCTCCTGCTAAAACTGTCATTTGGAATTAGTTCTTGTCTCATGTTTCTGTAAATAAAATTGATAGCATGTTATTAGTGTCTTTGTTTCCAGAATTCTGAGAGATTGCATTTAAAAAGGAGCTATGTAAAAATCTTAAGCTTTTCGTGCGTAATGGGCTGGTCTTGAAATGAACAATAGTGTGAAGTTAGAACATATTAATTAAAATGTCTGGGAACCCAGTGCTTTAGGAATTCTGCAAGGAATGAGAGAAGTATGTAGGTTTCTGATGTCTATGTTACTACCAGAGAATTTATAATGTTGTAAGCAAATCTAAACCTAACAAGGCAAATCTCCTCTAAGATAATAAGTAACTTTCTTTGATGGGTTTAAAAAAGCTGAACTGTAGTAAGAAACATCACTGAGGAAAGGAATAAGGATGTTTGTTTCACAGGAAATTATCATTTTTATCGGTGGCAGAAAAAACTTATTTAATTCATTAACACCTTCAAATATCTCTTGAGTTGATGACATCTGAAATGACTTCACTGTTGTATAGATCTGGAGTTTGGCCTCTGGAGAATGGAAATTATTTCAGGTGCACAGACAACAGTGGACATGAGAATGTTCTGTGTCTTTAAAAATATGTCTTCCAGCTCCTGGATGACCCAGGTCAGCCAGGAAGAAAAATGTAGAAATAAACTAACATATAACAGTAAATATTCTCCAGCTGCCAGAAGAGGGGAAGGTCGGGGATATACCAGCTCCAGGAGCTTCCGCCAGAGATGTTTGAAACCGAGCTTGAGAGACTTGAGGCTTAAAAGGAAAAGATAGGAATTTGCCCAAAACAACTTTACCTAGCAACATGACTTTCTTGATTGAAAAAAGTGCTGTAAAAATATCTTTTGATGAAGTTTATTTTTAAAATTATAGAGGCAGTTGTGTGCTCAATATAGAGAAGCTGGAAAATAAAGAAAAACTTAGAAGTAAAAACAATTAATTGCATTTAGGAAAAAGAATCGCTTTTGACATTTTGTGGGTTTTATTCCAATGCTCTTCTCTGGCTGGGTACTCTCTCAGCTCTCACCCTCATACCCCTACCTATACACAGCATTTTCTTCATAATAAAACTCACCCTTCTCACACATTTGGTTTATTTTGAAATCCTAATGCATCTTAGAGCTATGTGTATTTTATGTGGTGCTATTTCTTTTTCTTCCAAAAAAGCTGCTATTAAAATGACTGTGTATTTCAGAATTCATGGAGTCTTAGAATTTGGGGAATATAGTGCACATATATTTATATATACACTTAACAATTTATATGCATATATATATATATATTTAGATGTGTGCCTCCATTTTTCCCTTGATATCATAAGCCTTCCACAGTAGTAGGAAGATCTTGATACTTATGATGGCTAACCCATGTGAATTTGTGAGATTGTGTCTTAATTGTTATGATTTTGTTGTAGTCATTTAGTTGCTTTTAATTTTTGAATAAATATAATTAACTTTCTTCAGAGCATTCTTTGTGGGGGCGCCTGGGTGGCTCAGTGGGTTAAAGCTTCTGCCTTCGGCTCAAGTCATGATCCCAGGGTCCTGGGATCGAGCCCCACATCAGGCTCTCTGCTCCTCAGGGAGCCTGCTTCCTCCTCTGTCTCTGCCTGCCTCTCTGTCTACTTGTGATCTCTGTCAAAAAAATAAAAAAGAACATTCTTTGTGAATTCTCCATCTAAATATCCAGAAACCATGTTGATCTGTATTCTTCTAGTTACTGAATCTTTGAATTTTGAGTGTTGACGGTTCTACACTCAAATTATCTAAAAATTGAACATCTTACATATTGAATTACAATTTGGGAGTATGTGTTATATTGTTCTAAGGCAACAAAAAATAGACTTTCATCTCTTAAAGTAAGTGATTTAATAAGTGGTTAAGTGTGTAATGAGCAATTTGGGGTTTATTATAAATGATGTCAAAGTGTGACTTGTGTTAACTATTTTTTTGCTTTGGTCATGTTGATTTAAGCATGGGATGCATATTCTTTTATTCATCAAAGAATCCTTGAGTGGCTAATCCTGGGGACCCACTTTTTGGGTATTGGTGAATGGGACAGAGAATGTGTTTTGTTTCATTGGAGGAGGGAGGATTAGTGTTGAGACAGACAATAATGTGACTTAACTAATATATAAGATACAGTTACTTTCAGATAGGTATCTCTGTTTTCGCATAATACCTTTTATCCATCCATTAGTTATTTTGCCAAGTACAATACAAATGGAAAAAATAAAAAGTACCAGTTATACATTGTGACTGTTATAGAAGTTAAGCCAAAAAATTGTTAAAGAAATGTTTTATATGTAGTTAAGGTATTTACAGTGAGGGGGGAAATACTGCTTACTTGGCTTTCCAATTCAGATGGTTGTTGAAAAGACATGAATTAAAGTGAGGACTTTCATTGTATACTCCAGATGGAGAAATTGAGAACCTATTGCTTTCTTTATACTGATTTTAGTTTTGTGAGGGTTTTTTTTTTTTTTTTCCCTTTTAAAAGAAGGGAAAAAAATCTTTGTCTTGTAGTTATAAAGTCATTACTCGGACTAATGGGGCATTGAACTAACCAGAGGTACAAGGTGGACTCTTTTTCAACCTTTTTATTGCATCCTTGACTGTCAAGTCAAAGAAGGTGTGATTAAACTTAGTCTTCCTTCCCCACCCTGTTTCCCCTGAGAAATGTTTTTATGCTTAGGAAATGGAACCAAAAAAGAAGAATTAGGTACTGGCATATTATTAAGTGAAATTAACTAAAGGTAAAAGACAAAGAAAATACTGTGGATTGGTGAATTTGCTTGTTGCGGGTAATTGGGTGAACAAAGGACCCTAAGTGGGTGTGCCACGTTGTCAATGCGGCTCACTGTGGTAGGACCTTGTAGTCCTGTTCAGTGCCTTAGCAGAAGACTTAGGTAGGTGGCATGATCTCCCTGGGAGGATACTCACAGGTGCATGAGGCAGAGAACCCAGAGCCTAAGGGAACTTCCTGAGGTGCAGTTGCGGGATGAATCAAGTGTTTTTGCTGGAACCAAGGACGGAGTGTGTGCTGCCACCTAAGTTAAAGGCAATGGCTGTGTAGATGGGGAGATGCAGGAGTTCTGTGGAAGGCTTGGACCCACAGTGAGAACTGAAAAGGAAGGGTCCAGCCTTCTGGAATGCCCAGAACTACACTTACTCTGTGCCAGCCTGGTGGTTTGTGAGCCCTGTCTAAATGCACACTATTGGGGGACGTGGGTGGCTCAGTCAGTTAAGTGACTGCCTTCAGCTCCGGTCATGATCCCAGGGTCCTAGGATTGAGCCCCATGTCGGGCTCCCTGCTCAGCAGAGCTCCTGCTTCTCCCTCTCCCTCTGCCTGCCTCTCTACCTACCTGTGCTCTCTCTCTCTGTATATATCTCTGTTGAATAAATCAATAGAATCTTTAAAAAAAGTAAATGCACACTATTAGGGTGAACAAGAGATATGAGATGGATGACAGGCTAGCTGGGAAACTACGCATTGGAATCTCTTATGATTATGGTAAGAAATTGATGTACAGATTCTAGGTAGGCTCAATCAAAATAACTACCATGTCTTTAGAGATTGGCAACCTGATTCTAAAATTTATTGGCAGTACACAGGACATATATAGTTTAACATTATCTGAAAAAGAAGAGTTAGAGGACTGATACTAGCTGATTTCAAGATTTACTGTAAAGCTACAGAAATCAAAACAGTTGAGGTCCACCAAAACCTTATACAATGAAAGAGAAACTACTCAAATGTCCATCAGCTGGTGAGTAGATCAATAATATGTGGAAATTCAAATATATATAGAAATTCAACTCGGGAAAAAATACAGAGAGAAATGTATCATGAATACATGCAACAACATGGATGAAATCTCAGAGAAGCCAGATATAAAAGATGATGGCATGTATGATTCCAGCTCTACAAAATTCTAGAAGACAAGAAATTCTAATGATGAAAATCAGGTGTGTTGTCTACAGGTACCAGGGAGAAAAGTGACTACAAGGGCATGAGGATTCATGCTGGGGTTGTGGAAGTGTTCCGTAAATTGATTGTGGTGCTGGTTATATAATTATATTATTTTGTTAAATAGTCAAATTGTACACTTAGCAATGAGTGGATCTTATTTTATGTAAATTGTACATTATATAGGTTGATTTAGAATGAAAATGAGAGGTAGTTAGACCTCCTCCCTTCCTCTTTGAAGTTATGCCTGAAGGAAGGTTTGGAAAGATATTCCTTAGTAATTATAAATATAAATTCCTTAACTGATCTATGACATGAACATAAACCACAGTGTTATTTTACTTTGCCTGAGTTTTGCAGCATTCTAAGTGAATGGAAATGATAACTTGAGGAACTTAATTTTTTTAAAGAAACATTCACTTTTTTAAAGAGATTTTCTGCTGGAGTACCTTGGGTATCAGGTGTTGGCATCAGCTAATAACGTATTTCACTTTAGCAGTGTTAGGGAAGGATTTGAGCTAAGATTTTGAATTTTAAAGGAAAAATCTTTACTAGTCAATGGAATCCTGCCAATAAAGTAAATATTTTTGGTATGGGAATAAAAATGGGAGGAAGGTTGCCTCAGGGATGTGCCTCTTGGATTTGGGAAGGACTGAAGAATTTGGGAACTGGTAAAATTATTAAGATGCCTTACATATCAGTCCAGTCAGCATTTTAGCTTCTTCACCTAAACATTTTAGTTCATTTCTCCTGTGAGTTGTCTCCAGATTCTCTCTGAGGGTAGGTACTATCCTATATTCTGTATATCTCTCTTAATTTCCATTTGTACATGAGTCTGTTTTTAGGCCATTCATACATATTTTATTTAGCTTCATCTATTGTTTGGCAGTACCACAATGTGGAGTGTGCTTTTCTCATCATGCAAATCCTTGATATTTATTTTCCTTCTCGCAATTTTTTTCTGGTGAGCCTTATTCCAGATGAACTGTAGATTTAAATTCCAAATAGTGGTGGTAGCATGAGTGATGAAAATTTAAATCTGACTTGTGTAGCAAAACTGGTTTTTTTTTTTTTTTCCAGAATGAGTCAATTTGAAACTGAAATAAAAGAGATTTTTTTCCTCCTCTAAAGTAGAGAAGTGTTATAATTCAGGCCGGAGTGACAGAATTATGGAGAGATTTCATGAAATACAGTTTGGATTTCTGTTTGCATTGCAAATATATTAATATTGCTGATGGTTATTTAATACGTTCTCAAATCTCCATGTTTCAATGGAATAAGAAAGTTTGCTTTTAACTCAGGTACAGTTAGGAATGCAGGTCCAGGTTGTCATTCACAGACCCAGGCTCCTTCTGTCTTGTAGCTCTGCATCCCCATCAAGCTTGAGGACATATTACAGGTTAGTCCTGGGAGTGATGCACTTGACTTCTGCCCACATTCCATTGAGTTACATGATTTCTTTTGTCCACTCCTATACTGCAGTGAGAGAGTTTCGGAAATTTACTGTATGTCTCATTAGGAAGAAAAGCAAACAATTTTCACTGTAGCAGAAGATGACTCCGCTGCAGCGTATTAGGGCTCTGAACATGGTACATATACATTGGGTCACTTAAGCGGGGGCCTCAGAATTTTCCTTTCAGGCTATGGAATACAAAGGCCTCATGTAGTGAAGGTAGTTGTGGATCATCCTGCCTTGGGGATATTTCTGGTGCAAAGGTCAAGATTGAAGATCTGAGCCCAGGAGTGCTGCTCACTAGGCTGGTGAGAGAATGTATGAGTGTGTTTATGTCTAGGAATGCACGTGCATGTTGGAGTTAATCTACTGCTTTTTAAGAGTGTGGATTCTCTCCAGAAACAGTAAGAAATTCTACTGCTACTGAGTGATGGATGTACACAGTACTGATAGATGTTTGGAGGGACAGATTTCTAACCTTGACTTTTTTGGATTAAATATGGAGCAGGGTGTGATAGCGTATTCAAAGACAGACTTACTTATCTCTCCCCCAACTTCAACACTGCATTGTTTACTGTAACTGCACTTATCAAATAAAACCAGAAACTACAACCTCATAAACAAAATTTTAGTTAGGTCTTTCATTTTTTTTGCTTAGCCACAGGGTGCCATTCACAATTGTCATGTAATGTTTCACATGTCCGTACTCAAAGATGAGAAGTGCTACATGGTCATTTGCCTAAAGTTATTAACTATGAGAGCTCTGATGCAGAAATCTGTATTTCATATTTATTTTGTAACCTCATATTACTGGCCAAACAATATGTTAGGTTTGCCACATGAAATATAGGACGTATTTTACACTAGAAATTATTTGTCCCTTATCTGAGGTTCAGATTTTAACTGGTCATCTTTATTTTATTTGCTAAATCTGGCAACCCTGGTTTCTGGAGCTATATTATTTGTGTAACTTAAAAAGGATATTAAATGGCTTGATAGTTTGGAGATAAAACTACAATAAATATGGTGATGTTGAAAGGTTTTTAAGTCTCTATAAACTAGGGTAAGGCTGTGTCTGACTTATTTGTTGCTCTGTTCCTAATCTTGTTATAGTGCTTGTCACATAGTAAGTGCTCAATATCCATTTCTTACATGATTGTTTAGGAATAAAGGGGAAATTGATCCATTCATTTTGGCATTCTGTTTCTTTTCTGTTTGTCACACATTCCCTGGCAGCCCATTTTAAGCATCTTGTGGGTGGAGATCGTTTCATATTCTTTTTTTGTGTTTTCAAAGCAATAAAGATTTGAAAGGCACCTTGGAGGTAACTGGTAGGAGCTTCATGAATGAACAGTTACTGATCAAGGGGTTTTGGTGGGTGCAGAACACGGAGAGAGGTCCATTATTTGGGAGCGCAGCTTGTGGTTACCATGTTGAAATTTAACAGAAAGAATTTTAAGCTATAGATGAGGACAAAAAAACCTAACAGTGAGGACGATTAAACTGTGGGGTGGCCTCTTGAGGCAAACTGCAGAGACTGTTGCTTTAGTTAGTAAAAGGCAAATGCCTCCGCTGGGAAGTTGTCTATTGATCTTATTATCTGGGGACTTGAAATAACGTTTTCAATTTTCCCCTTGAAAAGCCATGATGTCGTTTTTTAAAATCGCATACTTCATCCTTAAACTCTCATGCAAAGCCATTACTTGAGCTAAACCTTCCTCACCAGAAATATCTTCAAGGAACAAACTCCCTATAAAGGGTGTGTAGTGTGTATAGAAAAGAAAGTGTTTTGGTTCTCCGTGGCACGTGGCATGGGCTTTTTCCAAGGTGAACCCCTGTGGAGGCTGTGAGAAACTTACTATCCTATAGCATGGTATTTTCCATTGTATTATTGGCACATAAGCATATATGTTAATAAGTTATATAAAATCAAATGACGGAGTGGCTTAGGGAGGAAGAGTTTTAGAATCCTGAAAGATGTCAGTTGAGAACCATTCATTTGCTCTGTAACCTGAAGCCAGTCGCTGAACCTTTGAAAGCCTCAGTTTGCTCATCTATGAAATAGGGATAATAAGATTAATTAATGCCAGGATTAGGGGATATCTGTATAAAGCCCTCATTTTGGTGTGTAATATCTGATAAATGCTATAAAAATTTGAATTGCTATATTCTATTATTTACACATGTACTATTTAAGAGGTAATTATTGTTACATTGTTAAGACCTAAAGCTACAACAGCAAGTAATTAATCCCTATAATAGCAATTAATATCTGAGTGATGAATTGTCTTCCCAGAAGAGGCAGCTAGTGGAGTAGTCATCCATGTGACTGTTGAAAATCCCAGGAGAGTTACAGAAGTTCAGTTGTAATGGAAACAGCTGTTGGATCAGCTCAAGGCATAGGGTTTGGAGTAAAAATATTCCACATCCTGATTCACCCTGACTTAGAGGCTTTTTGACCTTGAAAAAAGTACAAGTAATTAGCTTTTCTGAATTTAGAAAAAATATTTTGGGGCTATGTCATCCACTTGTGGCCATTTAAATTCAAATTAATTAGGATGAAATACGATTAAAAATAAGTTCCTCAGTTCTTTGGTTTAAACCACATTCTCTCAGAATTTTTATATTGAAGTCCTAAACCCCACTACCTGCGAATCCAAATTGGAAATAAGGTCATTGGAGGTATGATTAGTTAAGGTGAGAATGTGCTATAGCCAGATGAACCCCTAACCCAGTGTGACTAGGGTCCTTATGAAAAGGGGAAATTGGGACATAGATACACACACAGGGGGAAATGCCGTGTGGATGCGGATACAGAGACCCGGGTAATGCTTTTACAAGCCAAGGAAAGCCAGAGATGCCTGGCAAGCTACCAGACACTGGGAGAGAGAGGCATGGGACAGGTTCTTTTCACAGCCCTTAGAAGGAACCTGCCCTCCCCCACACCTTGATCTCTGGACTTGTAGTCTCCAGAATCCCGAGTCAGTACATTTCAGTTTCTTAGGTGGCCTCGTTTGTGACACTTTGTTACACAGTCCTAGCAGAGGACTGTACCAAGTCTCCCTAGCCATGTTTCAAAGGCAGAAATAGCCCCACATGGGGTGTGGCTCCTGTATTGGATGGTGAAGATAGGGAACATCGCTGTGGTTGCAGAAAGTTCGGTTGGACAGTACTCCTCAGGAGATTCTAGACTGCTCACAGCCCTTTGAGTTTAAGCTTAAAACAAAGTACAAAAGGTTGAATGAGTTTTATGAAGTATGTTCTTTGTCCTGAAATCCGAGGCAAAACAATAAAGGATTTAAAAGGGGAAAGCTCTGCTTAAACTGTGCTGGTCCCACAGCCAAATATTCAGGAGGACTTCCTGTTCTGGCGCAGATGGAGAAAGAAGCCAAGACACCCTTGTCTCATGTGCAGGATGAATCTCTGCCTCTGCTTCCACCGTTACACTCTTACATAAATACATTCTATATATAGAGCTTCCCTTTGTATCCAGCCCGGTCTTTTTCCCTTGTTTTCTTCAACAGGCTCCATGAAAGTGTTTGCAAGGATTCCTTGCCCCCCCCCCCCCCCGCCCCAACACACACACACATCAAGCTGTAAATACACAGGCTGCTGAGGGTTTGCCGTTCTGGTTTTATAATTGCTTTGTGATGTGCAAGGGTCGCAGAGCCTTTCCGTTCCTGGTGGTGGCCGAGGACATGTGATGAAACTCTTGTGTACCCTTTCCTTTGGCTGGAGTGCGGAAGGGGGAGAACCGTCTTTGAGCGGCTTAGGTGACCCGGCTGGCAAGGGGAAGCCTCTCAGCCCTGGACTAGACCTTAAAACCTCCCTGGTGCGAAGGCCCCTCCTCCTGGATGGGGACAGCAGTTTGCTGACCCCAGGAGAGACCCCTGATGGGGCAAAGTCACCGTCCTCTCTGCACTCTTCGTTCTCTTTTCAAGAGGTTATACCTTGGATACTAGTCAGGCTCTTAGGGTCCTCGGTCAAGTGAAAACAGTTTGTTCACCTGATCTTGGAGTGGCCACTTTGGCAAAGGTGGCCTTGCATAAGTCAGCACTGAAAGGGAAATGCTGGAGGAATATTGGCTTTTTTTTTTTTTTTTAACCTTTTTAAGTTAAGGGTGCTCTTTTAAGAGTGGAGTTGTACTTTAGAGTATCTTTAATATACTTTTTATAGCAACTAATATGATTTTGGAAAGCAGTCTTATCTTTTCATATTATAATTGTTATTTCAGACTATTTTTATTCATTTAGGGTTTTGTTAAGCTGAAGTCTTTGCAATAACGAGTATAGAACATAAAGAACTGTTCCTCCTTAAATAGCTCAGGGTAGTGTTTCTTGAGTTGTTTTATACTTAATCCTAATACTCTTTATGGAAAAACTATATTTACTTGTATGTCATAAATATAAATATATTTACATGTATGTTATACATATATTTACATGCATGTAAATTACATGTATGTTATAAATCTAAAAACTATTACTGTGCCCCATTGTGTGCCAGGCATTCTACTAAGCACAGTGCATTCATTTTCATCCTTATGCTAAATCTTAGTAAAGAGGCAGGTGTAATCCTCATTTTGTAACGAAGACAAGGGAACTGAGATTGAGGGAAATCTCCTAAGCAGATGACTGCTGGAGAGCAGTGGAAGCTTATCAGACATCACTGTACAGACCTCCTCCCAGAGAGGGTGTGGAAGAGTGATTTCATGAAACATTGTTAAAACCAAAATTGTGTTTGTTCTTGCAGTCTTGGGAGCACACGGGGCCTTTTGCAGTCAGGACAAGCCCATTTCCTTTCTCAGTGGGAAACACTCCAAGTATTCCTCTTGAAACAAAAACGCCAAGGATTATTTTTACAGACTTCTGTGGACTCGTTTTTGGACAACACCCTGGAACAGGAAACCACAGTTTCTCCTAAATTTGTACAGGATGGAAATAGATAACATTCTTTATAAAACCACTGCCACAATTAGTGCTTTCAAATCAGCATCACGGTGGATGGTTTCATTTACGCATTTTATACCTGAATAAATTACTGAAACCTGCTGCATGGGAAATTCATGAATAATTTTATAGGGCTTTATTTTATAAACTGGAAATGCATCAAAAAGATATGTGTCATTGAGGAAAAAGAGCACTATATGATTGAAGCTATTTGAAAGCTTTCTTGGAAAATGGATTTGAAGTCAAATAGGATACTGCACTGTTAAGTGATGAGGATAGGATTTCCTGTGGCTACCTGAAGCCTGCGTCCAGCTAATTGTGACAGGAACGAATGTAGCCAGCTTAATGAAATAGGGGATGATATGTGAGAAAAGTCTACCCAGTAATGAAAAAGGGATGTACTTAGACATTGTATTTTCCTTGTCAAAGAACAGTAGTTGAAACTATTCATAGAACAAATCCAAGGTCTACCCATGGCGGATCCAAAAGGGTGAGGGTGTTCAACGAGTTTATTACCCCAGTCCTTGGGCATGGAGTCCTCCTTCTATAACTGTTGAAAGCCCTTTTATATTTTGGGTCTGTTTTTACTAAGTTCTGGTAGCTGAATTGACTCAAGCCAAATGGAGATTTTTTTAGGCCACTGTATTTTTATGGTGAATTTTAAATTATTATTAGCAACATGGTTACATTATCCGGGAAAAAAATGGAAATGTTTTGTGCGTCATTCTCTCATTTGTTCCCTAATACCAGATCCTTTTCTTTCTTCCTCTCAAATAAAAGATATTACGCGTTTTGTGAATATACTAACTTATTTAAAAAAAGATTTTATTTATGTATTTAACAGAGAGAGAAATCACAAGTAGGCAGAGAGGCAGGCAGAGAGAGAGGGAAGCAGACTTCCTGCTGAGCAGAGAGCCCAATGTGGGGTTTGATCCCAGGACCCTGAGATCATGACCTGAGCTAAAGGTAGAGCCCTAACCCACTGAGCTACCCAGGTGCCCTATACTAACTACTTTTAATGTGTATATATATGGATCTTCATATCCCCTTTGGAAATATTTATGTCCTTGTTCTTTTTAAAATTTTAAGTATATTATGTAGTGTTTGTATGTATATGTGTGTATAACTATATTGTTTTTAAGTATTTATTTGAGAGGGTGAGAAAGAGAGCATGAGCAGGGGGAAGGACAGAAGGAGAGAATCCTCAACCAGACTCCCCGCTAAGCATGGAGACCTATGAGGGACTCGATCCCAGGACCCCAAGATCATGACCTGAGGTGAAACCAAGGTTTGGACACTCAACCAATGATCTACCCAGGTACCCCTAAATATTACACTTTTACACATCTCCTGCCCTGTTTTGCGGGAGTATCTTGCATATGTTGTCCACAAAGTGTATATTTACTTGTGTTTCCATTACTAGATCTTTAGCTTGTTTATATTTTATTGACGTTGAAAATATGCTTGACTGAACATATGTCTACACACCTCTTTATACATTTGTGGTATTGTTTATGGTAGGCATATTAAAAATTTTAATAGTGCAAAAATGAAAACGTCATCGTAAAGCAAATTTTAGGGATGCTTTTTGCAAAGCAGAACATGCCTTTATGTGAAAAAGGATATATTTAAAGGTAGATCTCAGTTTTGCTTCCCTGTTTAATGTCTTACCTGCAGGGATCAGTTTTAAGACCCCCAGTGGATGCTTGAAACCACGGATAGTACTTTCTTTTTTTTCCTATACTTACATACATACATACCTATGATAAAATGTTTCTATTTTAGGCATAGTAAGAGATTCAAAGAAACCACAATAATAAAATATAAGAGTTATAACAACGTCATATAAAAAAAGTTACATGAATGTAGTCTCTCACAAAATATTGTAACATGCTCACCCTTCTTGCATAGTAATAAGATGTTAAAATGCCCACGTGAAGACATGAAGTGAAATGAATGATGTAGGCATTGTGACGTAGCTACTGTTGACCTTTTTTTTTTTTTTTAAGAAAACACAGTAATGCGAAAGGAAATCCAGTTGCTTTTACCAGAAGGTGGAACACAGAGCTGGGCTATTAGAAGACACACAGTATCTGCTGCCATTGAGTAAATGTACCAATATATTTCATAGCCAATTTTACAAATACCCAGTATTTTCAAGGTTTGGGTTTCACATCTAGAACTTGTTTACTTCCATGGTGGGGGAACTGGTTTTTGAATTAAAGTATCCATTTTCAGGTGCCTGGGTGGCTTATTTGGTTAAGCCACTGCCTTTAGCTCAGTCATAATCCCAGGGTCCTGGGATCGATCCCAGTATTGGGCTCCCCCTGCTCTGTGGGGAGCCTGCTTCTCACTCTCCCTCTGCCTGCCTCTCTCCCTGCTGTGCTCGCTCACTCTCTGTCAAATAAATAAGTAAAATCTTAAAAAAAAAAAAAAAAAGAAGTATCCATTTTCAAAGAATGATTAGAAGAAGGTGAAGTATACATAAAACACATTTGAATTTTCAAATGCCTGAATTGGGAGGCTTGGGATTATTAGACTATTCTTGATGGGTTCATGGTTACTTATTTATAACAATAGAAAAATATCCTGATGGGGGTTCTCAAACGGCCAGCATAGTCAGTTCTTTTCTCTTTTACCTTCAATAGCATAATTTTGAATGTCAGAAAATGAGAAGGTATGGTGGAGAAATAGTCATTTTAAATTGGAGCTACATCATTTTCTAATGTTTTAGATTGTGATTTTTATAGATGGCTGACCTGTAGAAACTGGGATGTAATGAGTCAGTAGCTTCAAGTTACTAGATTTTGAGGTCATTTATTATGCAATAACTGATAACAAATGCAGTATCAGTCACAGTTGGACCTGTAGTTTTGGTTGGTAGGGATATATTTCTGGTGATTTGGGGATTCGATTTTAGAGAATTGAACAGAACCACCTGTGCTTGCCCTCTTGCTAGGATGTTTAAGGACAATACTAGATCCTAGTTTTCTCTCTCCACCACCACCCTTCCCTAAACATTATCTTTGAAATGAAGGTACTTGGCTTGTTGTTCATTGTGCTTTTCCAAGAGGCCTGACTTTCTCTTTTTATGGTCAGTTCTGAAGTTGTAGTGAGGATTCCACTCACCTTTCTTGAGAATCTATCATGGTGGGTTCTTTTTCCACATGTTGTATGGTGATTGTAAGATGGGCCTGGTGCCTAGGATAACAATTCAAAAACCAGAATCCAGCATTAAGTAGCAGGTCTTATACCTTATGTAAAGTTTCAGCTTTCTCTGACTTCTGCTTTAACTTTTTCTCCTTGGAATGCAATGCTTTTTAAAATATTGTGTTTGTTTACCTTACTCGTGGCCCACGTCCTACAGTAGAATGTAAGTCTAAAGAGGTTGGGAGTTTTAAAGGTTTGTTCACTGCTTTATCCCTTGTAAGACTGGGCCCCGAAAGGCTTTGTGGCTTCTGCCTTGGCCTCATGGTTTCCTTTGGAACAAGCTGACCACGATGTCATGAAGTGCTGGGAAGAAGTGGGTTTCCCGCTAACAACCAGCACCATTTTGCTGGCCATGTGACTTGGAAGAGGACTTCCAGTTGAAGTTAAGCATCAGGTGGACTGTAGGTCCAACTGACTTCTTATCTGCTATCTCATTTAGAAATCCCAAGCCAGAAGCAGCCAGCTAAGCCCTTGCTAAATAGTGATGTGTAGAGACTGTGACAGGTCATGACCATTTATTGATGTTTCAAGCTACTAAATTTTGGGGGATTTTGCTATAGGGCACTTGGTAGCAAATGTAGCATGTCAAGAGAGCCCATACCTAAAAGGGCTTTGGGGACAGGTGATGGGTTCTGGGGTGAGCTGTTTCCCTTCCCTGGGTTCTAGGCATGGCCATGGGACCCAGGCACGGGCATTCAGAATCTGATGATTGCTTTGACTGGATTAGAGATGGATGTGTGGCCAAAGCCCATCTAAGGAGGCTCAGTTCTATACTTTTCTTCAAACTGCCATGACAAACAACCCTTTCTATGCTGATAGGAACATAAGCTTGGAGCTACGGGTGGCTTATCAGGAAAGGAAGGCCTGCTTAAGATCAAAACCAGTATTGGAAAGCAGAGCTGAAAGTGCAGGGAGAGGGGGAGGGAGTACTCTGTGATGAGGCACTTGGATACTGTGTTTAGTAGCACTATGTCTATAGACGCAAGCTGTACCCCTAGACATTCCAGGTATGTGAGCCAATTAACTCCTTTTCCCTTTGTTTTGTTTTCTTTAAGACACTTTGAGGTGGATTTGTTTCATCTTGGTTTTCCCATTTATAAAATGGATCTGATTTTTTGAAAAATAAATATGACTATTTATTTATTTATTTATTAAAGATTTTACTTATTTATTTGACAGACAGAGATCACAAGCAGGCAGAGAGAAAAGGGGGAAGCAGGCTCCCTGCTGAGCAGAGAGACTGACTTGGGACTCAATCCCAGGATCCTGGGATCATGACCCAAGCTGAAGGCAGAGGCTTTAACCCACTGAGCCACCCAGGCGCCCCAATATGAGCATTTATTTGGCACCTGAAGGCAATATACAATCCAGACAGTGGGAGGGGGAAAGGTTTGATCACTCAAATACTTCCATAGGATTCTGACCCAAGAGCAGGACTCTGCCCTGGGTTACCAAACCCACCTTCTAGAGCAAGTATTTTTTGAGCACTGTGCGAGGCAGCAGGGGAGATGGGTGGGAAGTTGTCTAACACAAGGCGTCTCACACATGAGCTAATAATACAGCAGGTAAAACAAAACACATGGAAAAATCTAGAGTGTAAATACTAAACTGTGTATATTGTTAAAGGGAAATTTTGTCCCAAAGTAAGATTCTAGCTAGGGTTGCTTCTTCCTTCCTTCCTTCACAAAAAATGGGTCTGATTTACCTTCTTCAGTCTGTCTGTCCTAAGACATTAATAGAGGAAGGTAGGCAGACCTTCCTCTGTCTCTTCTGTTTAATTCCATTTCCTCTACCCCTACATACATTCCATTTCAAAACAAGGAGGGCTTTTTTTTTTTTTTTTTCAATTAAGATCTGTGCCTCTGGAAAAACAAGAAAATGTGAACTATCTATCTTACCTGTACATATATATGTATATATGTGTATATGCACGCATACTTTTTTTTTCACCTTGCCTTATTGGGAAGACTCTGCTAGTGCACAATAATGTATGTATAGCTATAGGAATTTGCAGGCTTTTCGAGAGTTGTGCTAGTGGAGGGACATTGATAAGACTTGAACAGGTCTTTTTCTGACCTATGAGCCATCTGAGTGGGCAGTACTTAACTGAGGGTTAAACCAGTGTCAGCAATCTGTGACGTGAGGTGTGTAGAGAGAGTGTGTTGACTATGCTATACAGGGGGATACTTTATACTTCTGGTTTACCAGATAATGCTGCAGGTACATCTGCATGTTTTACACTTCTAAACTTGAGATTCAAAACTCTTACCTGTTTTGGCTTCTCTCTCCTTTAACTCCCTGAGTCAAATATTTGCACTTTTTTCTAGGAAAGCTGGAAAACCGTTGGTTTATAGAGGTCGAAGCTGGCTGTGAATTAGATC
This sequence comes from Mustela nigripes, assembly GCF_022355385.1. Classification (NCBI taxonomy): domain Eukaryota; kingdom Metazoa; phylum Chordata; class Mammalia; order Carnivora; family Mustelidae; genus Mustela; species Mustela nigripes. The sequence goes on from NC_081558.1 coordinate 29,844,133, forward strand.
TTTCTTATTGTCATTGCATTGGAAGAAGAGCACAATTATTGTACAATTTTCATGTTTGATGCCAAGCATTTCCTTGCCTGTTTTGTGCCCAGACTTGTGTTGAGGGCCCTTAAAAGATTACTAAGCTCTTAAACATGGCGGCTGTTGACCTGAAGGCATGATCAAGTAGGGGGTGACCGTCACAGTAGCATTTAAAGCTTCACAGCTGGGTGACTGTACTCTTCTCCTAGTTCATCTCTGCCCTTTTTAATTTCCTGTAGGAGTTTTTTCCCATGTGGTTCTCTGAAAACCATGGGTTTTATGATCTTCTCATTACAGTTTACAAGGTTAAGTCTTCCGTAATTAATCCCCTCTATGCTTTCATGGTCTAGATAGAGATGCTGTCATACCCCTTCTAAAAGAACAGGATCTTTGCCCAAGTCTGGTGGTTTTTCCAAGTATATTCTAGAATTCTCTGGCTTCTTGGAGTCTTAACAGAATTTTACTTACTATATTTTGGTCTTCTGGGTAAAACTTCAAAACTCAGTTTGAAAGAAGACTTGAAATAGCTTTAAAAAGTTTATGTTAAAGTAGACTTCATAATTCTGTAATGTTTTACTTAGGGATATAAAATACAATGGTAGGGTAGACCTTTTAAAGTAAAGCACATACATAATTATAATAATTCCTTTAATTACTCATGTTCTTAGCTTGAATAGTGCTTCAGGCTTCATGATAGGAAGCCTGCTGTGGTTGAGAGCCTTAGGTTGTATGAACAGATCTTGCTGGGGGTCCTGGAAAACCTTGGGGGGGGGGCGGAGTTGATAGGCATTGAACCAAGAAAGCTTGGGGGAAACACCTGTTAGAGATCGGGGTGTTGTAGAACCTGTGTTTGGGTATCCCATGAATTAGGGAGAAGCAAATTTCTAGAAACCCCTCTGGGCAGACCTGGGTCTACCTCTTGCTACCCCTATAGGGACTTAAAAGTGTTCCTTTCCTTTCTTCCCACTGTTGCCTTTATTGCTACAATCTATTGGTGGAGGTGTTAGTGATCTCCGTCAAGTGTGATGGTCTCAATATCTTCTACTCATATGGAACATTGAGGCCAAGAATGATGTTGGGGTGCCTCGGTGGCTAAGTCAGGTGTCTGCCTTTGCTCAGATCATGATCCTGGGCTCCTGGGATGGAGTCCTATTGGACTCCCTGCTCAACAGGGAGACTGCTTCTCTTTTCCTTCTGCCCCCCAACTCCCACCCCACCCCCCAATAAATAAATAAATAAATAAATAAATAAATAAATAAATAAATGGTTTTAAAGACCAAGAATGATGTTAATTGTAAAATATACATAACATAAAATTCGCCGTTTTAACTGTCATAAATTGTACTGTGCAGTGACATTGAGTACATTCACAGTATAATGCAATCAGCACCATTACCAAGTTCCAGAACTTTTTCATCACCCCAAATGGAAACTCCATACCCATTAAGCACTCATTCTTAACTTCCCACTTCCCAGTTTCTGGCAACCTCTAATCTACTTCCTCAGACCAAGGATTTTTGCAGGATATTAAAAATATGAGATTTAGCTTTTCAAGCTATAGAAAGCATATGAACAAGCCAAAAGAATGAGTTCTGTTGAAGCACAGCCCACAGTCTAACCCACAATTTCATGCTGCTTTCTACCACTCCAGCCTCGGTGCTTAACATCTTTGGGTGTATCCTTCCCCATTATTTCTCATTGCATGCACACACTTATTCACATATCTTTGATTCATTTTCTTATTCTTTATGAATATGAGGTTATACTGAACACATTCCTCTGCAACTGGCTGTTTTTGAACATACTTTATGGATATCTCCAGATTGGTGCAAACAGCTCTGACTGAGTTACTCTGTAGCTCGGTAGTATTTTGTAGTGTGGATAGTCCATAAATTACTCAGTCATGCTACTCTTGGGAGCCCTTTGAAGATGTAGTGATTAATCTAGAGGAAGTCCCGTGAGGAGGGCCAGGCAGGTAGAATGAGCCCCTTTTGTATATTAGGACACTGACCCTCAGAGAGAGGTTAGATCATTTATCTTAAGTCGGACACAGTATTGCTCTGCGATGCTCTTACTCACTTTGAGGTCTTAAGGATTTAATTCCAGTGGATTTTTTGTGCTATTGCATGCTGTTTCCTTATTTTTAAAGATAAAATGCCCTTTGTTTGTTGGCCCTTCCTTTTTTCTAGTCAATCCCTATTCTCCTATTCCCGTGTGTGCCTAGTAGCTCTACTTCATTCCCACCACAGAGCCTCAGACATTTAGCATTTGGCAGTTTCCAGTTGAGCTTTGAATACCTCATTATTCCAAAATCTCCTATTGTGGCATGCTTAGAATTAGAATTAAAAGCGCCCTGTAAGATCCCCTAATGTGTGTCATATACCTGAAGGAAGCAGATAAACTCAGAGAGGTCAAGTGACTTGCTTAAGTTCATATAGCCCTCCAGTGGCCAAGGCAAGCCTTGAACCCACCCCTCCTGAAATCCTACTCTATCATGAATAACAGATAGACAACATCTCCGGGCCATTTCCATGCACTGAAACTTGGATTCATGCATGGGATCTGCCATGGGATCTGCCATGGGATCTGCCATGAATAGAGGAAGGCTGACTGGTGGCAGTCCCTTTGTCATGTCTTGCCTGTGTCCCAGAGTCCCATGCTGATGGTGTCAATTCTTGAGTTTAACTAGAGACTTAATAATACTTGAAGGGTTGTAAGAGTCAGTCTGGGGACCAGTCACAAACTCAGGTTCATTTCTTAATGTGTTTGAGATTAGTTAGCTAATATTTGCTTTAAATTTTTTTAAATGGTTAAAGTATAAGTTGCTAATTGGTGCTGTCACTGGTGTCATTTTACTCATCTTGGCAAGACTGATGTCGTTCCTAACTTCATCCACTTTTAATTAGTATATTACTATTAAGTGATATGCTTGTGGAATTGGCTTATTTATTTTTTCCTGCAATCAAATAAGACTTTCTTTTTCCTTTAGAAGAAATGACACTGGTTGTAGTTAAACACAGCTGTCTCAACCTCAGTCTATGGACCCTGGGGCTGGATAAATCTTGGTCATGAGGGTTTGTCCTGTGCTTTGCAGGGTGTTTATCCCCGGTCTCTCTACTCTCTAGAAACCAGGGGTCTTCCCCCTCCCCCCACAACTACCCCTCCACACCTCAGTCTCTACCACTGAATTTCTCCAGGCATTGCCAGATACCTCAAGGGCAACATCACCGCTGTGGGAGATCCACTGGCTTAAACTCATGCATGCTTTAATTGGGTTGTAATAATTTTTTTAAAAAGCTTATTTTCTCTGGTCCATTTGTATGTCAGATGTTAGAAATGACAGGAAAACATGAAGAAAAATAAACTCATTATTTTGAGAAAGACAGTAGGACACTTGGCTTCACTGTAGAACTGGCTAGGAAAAAACCACAAATAAAAAACTCATTTTGCAACAATAGGTGGCACACTACTACCAGAACCAGAAGCTACGTCTGAATGTCGATGGAGGAAGCCCTTTCATGAATGGATGTATTTTAGTCCACTTTTATTAACAACATTGCCAACTTCTTTTATCTTACTTCTTTTGAAAGGATGTTCTACTGTCACAGTGCTTCTCCAGCCAATTTTATTCATAAAAACGAGGACAAATTTGCCACTTAGTATAAAAAAACAAACCTGTAATCGCTTTAGTGTTTATATTAGAAAGATCATATCATCATGGGAATAAATGAAATTAACTTTGATGTGTCAATTATTTTCTCAGTGCAGTACAGAAATAGTCATTTTTTATTTTTCCTAGGATATTAGTGTTCCATGTCTCTTTAATAGGTAAGTGAATTGTTAATGAATTTTTACTCTCTGTTAGTACATTAATGAAGATGCTCACTATTAGATATAGTTTCTATTGAAAACAGATGCCAGCTGCAGGAAGCTGAAATTAAGGGAGCCCAATGCCTCCTTTACTAGTAAAATACCCTGAACTTTTCATGATGGTGTCTTTGTATATAATTGGAGAAGACTATACATTGAATTTTAAAGATTATAACCATGGTTCATATACTGAGCATGATAAACTAGTTCATTACAAGCTCTTTTTAATAAACTTGCACACTAATAAATTTAAAAATAAATACTGCCCTTTTTCTGTTTTAATAAACATTACTTCCAGTGTTTTGTGTCCAGGTTGTAATGAGGAAATTAGAATATGGAGATAAAATTCTCTGAATGAATATTTACATTTTTTAAAATATTTTATTTATTTATTTGACAGACAGATATCACAAGAAGGCAGAGAGGCAGACAGAGAGAGGAAGGGAAGTAGGCTTCCCACTGAGCAGAGAGTCTGATGTGGGGCTTGATCCCAGGACCCTGGGATCACAACCTGAGCTGAAGGCAGAGGCTTTAACCCACTGAGCCACCCAGGTGCCCTATTTACATTTTTTTAATGATTGTGTCCTTTGACTTGTTTTGTGGTTGGTTTTTAAAAACTTTAAATGGGATGAAGATGAATTTAGTGGAGACCTTCAAAAAGAGTGATACTCTTTTTAAAAATAATTCTATTTTGAATACATTTTACTATTAATGTTTTAAAATATTTAAAGATGCTTGGATCTTTTTTTTTAGTCATTAGAATACTTTTGATTATTTATTACATACCTGCTATGTGCTATGCATTGTCTAAGACCTCAGGGACATTTTCTTACTGTAGTCCATATAATAATTTTGTAGGAATGAGGAAGTTGACTCAGAGGGAGGATTATTAAGTAACTCATATCACAATGTTATTGAATCACAGAGCTGAGATTCAAACCCAGGTCTGATTTTAAATTACCCTTTATGTGAAAATCATAGAATGTCACAGCAAGGAAAAGCAAATCATCATGAAATTAAAAAATCACCATTTAAAAAAAAAAAATCACCATTTATTGACCCCGAAAGAAACAGTGGCTTTAAGTAGTTGTCAGTTTGTGTTTATAGCATTAGGTGAAAATTTTTTAGGGAACTTTTAAATGAATGTGTGGATGATGGTAACACCAATAAACCTATACATCAATCTTTAAAGACTCTTTTTTTATTATTTATTGAAGTATATTATATTGTAATATATATACTACAATATTACAATATATACTATAATATTATATTAGTTTCAGGTTATTACATAGTGATTTCACAATTAAATACATTATGATATGCTCACCATGGTAAGCGTAGTTATCACTTGTCACTATACTATGTTATTTTAATGTTATTGACTATATTCCTTATGCTATACTCTTCATCTTCATGTCTTATTTTATAACTGAAAGTTTGTACCTGTTTACACTCTCTGCCTGTTTAAGTCATCCTCTGCCTACCTGCTCTATGACAACCTCACTTGGGGTTTTGTTTTTGTTCATCTGTTTTTTTGCCTTTTTTGGGGGGGGCAGGTGAGTATTTTTTTTTTAATTTTTTGAATTTCATATGGTATTTACCTTTCTCCAACTAACTTCTTTCACTTAGCAGAATATATTCTCTGTCCATTCATGCTTTTGCAAATGGTAAGAATAAAATCTTAATTCTTCCCACACCTCTGTCCCCAATTTCCTCCTTCCTTTAGGTGTGGAAACTCTATTCAAGTAAAATCCTATGGAAGCGCTGTGTACAACAGACAAAAGGACAGCTTCTTGCTTGAGGCTGTGAAGGGTAGTCCATATTTACAGTGGCCAGTCTCTGGGGAGCTTGATTTGTCACCCACAGAACTGGTCAAGACTTCTGTTTTGTGTTTTGTTTTGTTTTGTTTTTCATAAGCAAGAAGATTTTAAGACTGTTCAGACTGGTGAATGGCAAGCCTACTGAATAGAAGCAGAACTAATGACCTGAGCCAAATGATTTATCTTATCTTGTGTCTTCAATTCTGATGAATGGAACACATCATTTGTAATTAGCATTTCCCTTTAAGATTTAGTAAACTCTGGAAGGAACACTAAAGGATTTTGGTTTGTACATTGGCCTGTAAAATCGTGCATGATTGCTTTGTCATGTTACTAAAAATGTTGAAATACAGAGGAGAAAATACTCTGTGTACATTTCAGAATGAAACATTCTGCCTCAGAGCAGGAGGTGAAATTGAAACAGTTGCGTAGCTTGCTGACTGAGAAGGAAATCCTTTCCCTAAATTTTAATGTGTCCCCCAATTATCACAGCCTATCTTGTTGACAATTGGACTTATCCTTTCAGCTGTCACTGACTCTGATGATTCTTCTCTGAAATTAGTGGGAAAAATGGCTTTTCATCTTACGGCATTGAAGTATAGCTGATTTTTAAAAATAAAAATATTTTAAATAACTAATGCTTCACATGTAGTTGCAGCTGGGAAACTTTCCTCTAGTAGGTAACATTTTTGCACAACTGTAGGGTCCTGTCACAACCAGGCTATTTACATCAGTACAGTGTGCCTGTCTTACACAGGTTCAGATTTCTTGGAGTCATTTGTATGTGTTTGTGTGTGTCCATGTGCTTGTGTTCATGTTATGGATCTATACAGTGTTACCACCTGTGAAGGTTCATGTATCCATCTCCAAAGTGAGCAGGTCCCAAACCAGACGGATCACTTGTGTTGCCCTCATTTATCCATAAGACGGATCACTTGTGTTGCCCTCATTTATCCATACCTACCCTCCCTCCATCTTACCACCCCTGCCCCTAACTAACCCCTGACCCCAGCAACCACTACATTTCTAGGATTCTTTCATTTCAAAATGCTGTATGAATTGGAATCATACAATCAGTGACATTTTGGGATTTGGCTTTTTTTCTACTGAGTCTGATGTTCTAGTGAATCCTCCAGATTGTTGAATGTATCAATAAGTGGCTTGTTTTTAATGCCAGTTTTAAAAAAAAATATGGACTGTTTTAAGACAATCCGCTAGGAAGCAAGCTTTCATGATAGTAGCTTCAGTGACATAAGGTGTCAAAGGCAGGTTTTTTTTTTTTGCTATAAGTGTTGTTCTCCAGAGTGTCCACTGAGTGGCTTTTTTTTTTTTTTTTTTTTTTTATAGTTAAAAAAAAAAAAAAAAGGCACAGATGTCTCTTCTTGAAGCTTTTGTCAAACTGGGGGCCGAAAACAAAATCCCACAAAGACACCGATCAAAGATATCATTGTAGGAGAAAGTCCTTGAGGGCAGAAAATGCTGTCTTCCTTTTACTGGCTTGCCATTGTTGGCTGTTAGTAGAGTCCTGTCCTTTGTCTTCAAAGCTTTGGAGAAATGCTCCACATAAAAGAAAATGATGCAGGGGCCACCAAAGAGGCTTGTCTTTGTTGTTGTTTATGAGGGAAGGTATTGTTCTCTGCTATTGGCAAAGTAATTTTCAGCTCCAGGTGAGCTGAGATCAGTCACAGTGGTTTTCTGAAGCCTTATAGGAAGGCCTCGTGTGATGTTAATTAGCCCTGAATGGGAGAGGGAGGGCTTGTGTTGGCATATGGGATCAGGTTGGAGTTCTGGAGGCTGGGGCACTCCTCTGCTCTCATTGCCTCCAAGGGCAGTTAGTGCACATGGATGCCAGGGGCTTTTATTGTGTTATGTAACTTTTCTGCCATGTATCCTGATGGTAGGGTACTCTGCTGTTGGAGACATGTGGTATGAGTTGCGAATTTAGATGGAAAGAATTTTATAGGGGCAGAATGAAGATAGGACACAAGCAGAGGTTGAAGGGGTAAATGTCCTTTAAAAGTGTATCATCATGTAATAAATGCGCTGAAACATTTTAGTGTTGTCAAAAAAAAGGTAATGGTCTCCCTTGAACTTTTGCCAAGGAACCATAGCTTGTATTAGGGTCTAAGTAGAGTCTTACACTGATTACTGGAGTTATTGGGAATGTGGGTGTTTCCCAGGCTTTAAAGAGTGGCAGAATACAGTTATATTTTACTTATCTGGGCTGTATGTTCTGGGCCTGCTTCTAAAAATCTATTTCCTCGGATTCCCTTCCTATTTCCTTAGTTTCTGCCCGTCCTCAACTCAGTTCGTATTTCTGCAAAGACTCAAGGTGGTTTACTGGAAAGTTCTAAGGTCTCTCCTAATATGTAACCACGAGCCTGGTATTGAACCTCTCAGGGTCTTCATTGTCTCCACTCTAAATTCAAAGGTTAGCTTTCACTTGATGACCCAAAAGTCCCCTCCAGTTTTAGCAGCCAACAAAATCTGTTGAGTATAAAGTACAAGACGTGCTGCCTTTATCTGATCCAAGATGGGTGAGTCAGTGGGTTGCTTACAACTTCTTGCCTAGACGCAAGTGGTCTCATGGAATCACCTTCCTCCACCCTCTCCTTGAATGAGGACCATTTCACCTGTCTCACCTGTAAGGCTTGCCTCGATGATGTCAATGCAAACATTTAGGTGGTGGGTGTGTGGGTGTTCACTAGAAAATTCTTCCGGTGTTGTTGAACCTTTTCATTGTAACATATAGGAAAAACATCAAGGGGGAATTTCATTGCTTACACTTTGGTGGCAAATCAGAGTGTATGTTTAGCTGTTAGCTGCCTTCAGTATAGACTTAATTCCTGGTCTTTTCAGGTTCTGTTTCAGGGTATTCCTGTGGAGTGACAAGTGTTTACAGGGCAGGTATTTGTAATGGGTAAGGGATACCCCCCATCTTCATTTTACCTTCTCTGCTTGCTTGTTGGGTGAAGCATTTTATCCCAGTTTTTCATCTTGGAGGCTTGGATTCCCCGTGACATCTAGGGCAGCATTTCGCCTGGTTCTGGGGACAGGGCTCTCTTCCCTCCTGCCCTCCTGTTCTCTGCAAGCCTTGCATGAATCTGTCATCCCCACCCCTCCCCACCCCCAGGTCATCATTCAGTTCTCAACATAACATTTAAATTAGTAAAAGGAAAGGCCAGGTTTGTGTGTTTAGTGAATATACAATTCAGCTTTTCCCTACTTGCATTAAGAGAGAATTCAGAAGGTTAAGAGAATCAGTTAGAAGGAACTTCAGAGTTGCCTTGTGTACTTGGCAGAACTCATTTATCAGTGCCAACTCTGCACAAGCTGCCCAAGGTTGGGTTTATGCTGGTTAAGGAAGATAGCAGTCGAGCTGGAAAGCTCTGGGTTGGAATCTGAGATCTCACCCTCTCCTAAGTTAGGGAACTTTAGGGAAGTCATTTACTTTCTCTGAATCCCCAGTTCTTCTCGTTTGTAAAACGGGGGCTATAAAATTACTTATCACATGGGATTTTTATGAAAACAAAATAATTAATCCCTATAATATCCATTTGAACCTACCCCCTGGGGTGGTAGAATTCTTGCCACCTAATTAAGGACCTATCCTGTCCTTTTACTCCTTTATTTTTTTATTTATCTAGAATTTCATTCAGTACCCCCAGGAGACAAGGGTGTTCTTCTCACAGACACATGGGGGCGTCGTCCTTCGACACTGATTTGTAAAGATGTCCATCTTTGTCTGACATACTGGCAAGTGGATAGTGCTCCCCCGACCCCTGATTGCTGGATATAGAGGGTCTCAGCCCAATTGTAAGCAGAAAGTGAAGCCGAGTACCTGAAGGATTCTGGCAGAATTAAGGCAAATCCCGAGAGCATTAGGAAACAAGAGTCATTTGCTTGTCACTTGATCTTTCTCTAATAAACTATCAAGCTCAGCTTTGCATGGTGAACAGAATTTGTTTCAGCTCTTAATTTTTCACCTTGTCGCCGTAATCCTCTGGCTGCCATTGACGTCTTTAAACTGGTTCACCAGCCACCCGGAGCATTTAATAACCTGGGCATTTTAAGGTTTCCTCTTCAACATCTGTGGTTTGGAAATTAAGAGGAGACTATCGTTTAGGAAATGACTCAGAAGGAGGCAGGGACAACCGCTGGATCCAGCTCCTTGTACTGTGTAGCGACTGCTTTCTTCTTTTTATCAGATCATTCCACTACTGTTCAGTGGTTCTGCGGAAGCTCTGTCCTGAGATTTCGATGTCTTTGAAGGGTCCTTCATGTCAGCATGCTGCTGTCAAAGTGGCGCATCCAGTTGTTCCCTTATTCACCCATGCCGAGACCATTTTCTGTTCTGTTCCATGCTCTGCTTCATACTCAAAGCATTGGGTTCCATCAGGGTATCCAGAGACCAGGGGTCATTTTTGCTGATTGGGGGGATGATGGTGGAGGGAGATTGGAGAATTGCTTTATGTTTATGGCTGAAGTATTTGTGGGGGGTCAGATAGGATGCCAGTTTGAAAGTTGCCATTCAGTGTCTGTTCCCCACTCTATCCATGTCAACCATGTCCTTGCCCAACAGTAGTGATGATGACAATAAAAGTAACAGTAGCTACCAGTGAGAGAGCTCCGCTGTTGGATCATCTCATTTAATTCTCTAAAATTCCCATAGGAAAATACTATCCACACCCCCCCCCGCTTTTCTAGCTGAGAAAATGGAGCGCTAGGGGTCTCCATCCAAAGCACCTCTCTTGTAAGTGGTGAAGCCAGGATTCAAACCCAGGTTGTCTCTACCCTGTACTTGAGTTTGTAGTGACTGTGGGTCCTTCCTGACTCATTCTCAGCTGTGGATCAGGCAGGGGTAGGAATGATGTCCTCATACAGATGGCCTCATACCTGAGCTAATAAAATCATCCTGTTTTGGACCTGGGCTCATCCCATGCTGACAGGGCAGGTGGCAGCAAGCTGCTCCCACGACGTGAGCCTGGTGAAGCCCGCCTGCCTTCTCAGTGATAGAGTCCTTTTTTCCTGCATGCGCATGCCTCCGTCAGTGTAGCCAGATATCCAGGCCCACCACCCCAAGGATAAAATGCATTTCCTCTGAGGGCCGTATAACCATGGCAGCCACAGAAGGCCTGGGCTGTTGGAGCCGGGTTGTTTTCTGTGGCTTGATCTGGACTCTTCTGGGAAATGCCAAGATTCGGCAGTTGTTCAAAAGGCACTGATGTCTAATTATCATCCTGGAGGCTATTGCCATCATCACAAGGCTTCAGGGTTAGGTCAGCGCGGACACAGGCTTCCTTTGCCGGTCAGAGCCACTCTGGTTTGTTTATGGGCATAATCTTCTGCCTTTTTGAATGGGCCATCATAAGGTTAGTGCAGAGATTGGGTCGGTTATAGATGAAAGAGGAAAACTCCTCTCGTCCAGGTGATTCCTGCAAATGCCAGGTTCGCTGCATCTGGAAATGGGCTGACTTTTATCTGTCCCCTCTTTAGGGACACTGCCTCTAATTGCGGAACACCTGTATTTCCCTATCCCCAGTCTTTGATGCACCTGTAGAAATGCTCTTCCTTTTCCCCACGGTAACACACACTTCTGTTCACACTTCACTGTGATCATTACCCTTACCTCTGGCCTCACAGAGGAGCAGAAAATGACGTCGGTCAGGATCTGGAGGGCTTCTGACCCCCTGTCCAGGGTGGTGTGAGGTTGGGGTTATGACTGAGGACCTGATGGAGAAAGGGGGAGCATGTCCCCGTTTTAAACTGGGAGTTGGGGGAGAGAAGTGGGCATAGTTCCTTCTATAAAAATGACATTTATTCAGAGTTTTCCCCTCTGGACAGGTTGCTCCTTTATCTTGGTGGACACCTGAGTTTATATGGAAGGGATACCACTGGCGAGCTAGCGCCAGTGACAAGGAGAGTCAAGGTTTCTTACTGGCTGTGATGAGTATCAGCCTCTGAGCCAGCAGTAGTCCCTCCTCCAGTTGCCCAGATGGCCTCCTGGCCCCAGAAATTCCTTCTGGAGCTGAGCAGGGGTTTCTTGTCACTGTGATTCAGCAACAGCAGGCGTTGATGGCGCCCCCACCGGGCGCCTGGCATGGCCTCCTACCTCCTGCTTCCCACAGCCTGCAGCCTTCCTCCATGGCCAAAGACTGACTGCATGTGGAGGCAAAGCAGCGGCCCCTGTTGAGCTCTGTGGTTGCCTGAAGGGAGAATGGTTAAATGAGTAATTAATGGAAGCAAAAAGCCAAGGGAAGTGGGTCCCTGCTGGGTAGCTGGTTAGTTAAGGGGCCCTGTGTCTATAATGCTGCTGAATGAAGTTGGTAACCTTTCCAGACTTCTGGTCTTTCCCCTTCTCTTCTTTCTCCTCTTTGTGTTTTATAATAATAACTTTAGCAATTCATGGCTTTTGTATGAGCCATAACTGAGCTCTCTGCACCCGGTATTTGTTTGATCTTTTCATGACTCTTGAATTCATATTTTAAAATTGGGGACTTGAGGTCCAGTGAAGTAAAGTGACGTGTTCAAGTTCATGTGTCTTGGTAGGTGACAGAAGCTGGGCCTGTGAAGGCTCTCTGCAACTCCACCCTGTGCTGCTTCTCTGTCTCTCTCTCTAGCTCTCTTTCCCTCCCTTTCTTGGGGATTCCTGAGTACCCATCTTGGGCTGGGTTGTAAGAGAGTTCCCGATGTCAAGGGCATAGGTCTTTCCTTGGGGGAACTGAAAATGTAGTTGTTGGGGGACGAACAAACCCTTTTCACCTTTTGTAAGACGAGGGAAGCCCAGAGCTGTGCAGACCCTAGTGGTGAGCTCTCACCTTAGCCTGTGGCCTACAAAAATATAAAGTTTGAGTACTGCAGAAAGTCTGAGGACTTGGGATGCCACTGGTCTGAGTACCAGCCAGCCCAGAACATGAGACAGTGGCGTGGTTCCCCTTCCTCTGTGGCTGTCCTGGAGATGTGGCTTAACAAGTAGGGTTAGTTAGGAATGCCCGTGTGCATCAGGTTTCCTGTTTCACTCCATTTTCCTCACTCTGCCCTTGATGTCTACCTTCATGAAGTGAAGAAGTACAAAGAAGAGAAGAAAGGACATGTCTTGAGATCTGGGTTTGTGCCAGGCGCTGGACTCGGCATTTAAAATGTTATGTCTTGGGGCACCTGGGTGGCTCAGTCAGATAAGCATCTACCTTTGGCTCAGGTCATGATTCTGGGGTCTGTTCTCTGCTTCCCTCTGTCCCCCCAACCCATACTCCTGCTTGTACGCTCTCTCTTTCTCTCTCTCTCTCAGATAAATAAAGAATATCTTTAAATTTTTTTTTTTAATGTTATGCCCTGTCATCCTCGTAAAAACTCTGTGGACTGGATCCTGTTTTATCTTATCTTATGGTGAAAGAGTCCTGGGATCAGAGAGGGTGAGGCATCTTTTATGTCCCTTCTTTGTTCAAAATCCTCTTGTGGTTCCTTGCCTCTCAGAATAGGTTCCAGAATCCCTGAGTTTCAGAAGAAAGACCTTATGTAATCTTGCTTGTGGTTATTTGACTTCATTTCCTACCTCTCTTCCCCAGTGCTCTAGCCTCTCTACTGTCCTTCGTGTGCTGTACGGTTATCCACCTGGCTTGGCTCTTGTGCTCTCTTTTGCCTACCCTCTGTCTTTCCTTGCTCATCTCCCCATTTCAGACTCCCCCCCCCCTACTGTTAAATGTTTCTCGTGCGAGTTTGATGTTGAAGGTTCTGATGGGCAATGTGAACACATTTGGCTTATAGAATTGCCCTGAGGCTAATTTGTAACAGAACATTGTTTGTGAAAGGATGGATTTTTTGTTTGAGTAAGCACAAGTAAGGCAAACAACCCAGGGTCAATGTCAAATACTATTCCTTAAAGCTTTTGAACTTCTAGGGCCAGGCTGTCTAGTTTTCGAATGTGGTATTTTGGATTCCTTTGGGCATCACTCTTCGTACCTGAAATAGCCTCATAATTAATTCAACATACACATTTATAACAAGGTCTTATTTGATAACTCATTTCGGCTTTTTTAATTTTTTTTTTTTTTTTTAATTTTTCAGCAGCGTCATGGGATCTCTGGACTTTAGGTTGGTAACCAAGACCTGTCCAAGGTCTTTTCTTTGGTAGAACAAGTCTGGTCTCCTGTGTGGCCTCCTTGCTTTGCAGATAGATGGTGAAGAAGATGGGATTTCACTTGCTAGTTGCTATGGCCTCTCCTGCCCCAAATTTTAGTTTTGCTCTGAAGTATCTGTCCTTGGTCTGTTGTCCTAGCCTAACTGCCAGTTCCACATCCAGTGATGATGCTGTCCATGAGGGACTTGGTTTGGATGATGGACGGCACTCAGCTCCCTCTACGTACAGTTTTCGCACTGGGAAGCATCTGCATGGAATTCAGAGTTTATTTTCTATTTTGATGTAGGGGTGTCCTTGCACAAATCCCTGGGTGCAGTCTTACTGAGCAGACGGCGCAGAACAAAATGAACATCTTGTGGTCAGTCTGTAGTAGGCAGATCTTGGTGAGAAATTAAATCATGTTTCAGTATTTCGGCTGCACTACTAAAAAAAAGTGTCAAAGCCGTGAACGAACATTTGCTTTTCAGTCAAGCGGCTGCGTGTTTTTCAGAGTGTGCCAGTAGATTCTTTAATGTGTTGACCTGCGAACGTTCCAGAGTTATCTGTGGTGTACTCCAGTGCTTGATTTTGTCACTTTAACGCCCTTGTGACACTCTTTTCCTTTTCTATCCCTCATGCCACCATGACCCTCACCCTGCTCCCGGTCTTCCACCCCTCCTCCTTGTCATCACCCCTGCTTACTGAGCAGGGGTGAGTCAGCCTTCCCTGGAAAGGTCCAGATGGCAAATACAGGAGTCCCCCCTCCTCTCTGGTTTCAGATCATCTTATCCCATAGGCATTTTGTCATCTCACATCCTCACAAGAAGGGTGAATACACTACACTAAGATCCTTTTTAGAGACAAAGAGAGAGACCACATTCACCTGTTATTATAGTGTATGATTATAATTGTTCTATTTTATCGTTATTGTTGTGAATCTCTTACTGTGCCTCATTTTAAAATTCAGCTATACCATAGGTTATGTATGTGTAGGATAAAGAAGTAGAGTACATACAGGGTTCGTATTGTCTGTGGTTTCAGGCGTTTGCGAGGTGATGGGAACATATCCCTGAGGGATAAGGGGGGGGTGCATGGCCATATTTCAGGCTTCCTGGACTCAGGAAGCTTCTCCACTGCTTCTATGGCACAAATGTAGCTATGGGACATACATAAAAGTGATGCCCTGTATTTGGCTTGCAGACTGTAGTTTGCTCACTTCTGGCTTGGAGGGATGAAGTCGTTTATCCAAGAATATATAGCTAGGAGTGCCGGGGGTAAGATTTGAACGCTGAGTATCCAAATTTTTTTTTTTTTTTTTTTTTTTTTTGTGATTTCTCTTATTTATTTGACAGACAGAGATCACAAGTAGGCAGAGGAGCAGGCGGGTGCGGGGTGGAGAAGCTGGCTTCCCACCGAGCAGAGAGCCCAATGCGAGGCTCCATCCCAGGACCCTGAGATCTTGAGCTGAGCCAAAGGCAGAGGCTTAACCCACTGAGCCACCTTGACTACCCAATTCTAAAGTCTCTTTGTTCAACCTCTGTGTACTTCACAAGAGACGTACCGGCCCGTTCATCAACTCATTTGAGCCTTCCTCTTTTCTCCTAAGAAGATGTGGCTGATAGCTTTTTTTAAAGGGTTATTTCAAGAACCAAATAACAGTACAGTATAGGAAAGGCTCTATTATTCAAAAGAATAATGATATTACATAGGAACCAAAATAGGTCTTTGGTAGACAGATAGCTATCAAAGAAAACTTTCAATCTGCCCTTTCTTTTGACTTGTAATTATTGAAATGCTGATTAGCAGATAGACTCTCACGTATTAATGTTAAGGAAGAAAACAGGGATGTGCCTGTTTATTAGCCTTTGTATCCATCAAGGATGGATCCAAATAATTGTTTGATCCAATTTTGATCCAATAAATGTTTCCACCACTTACAGAGATCTTTCTAGCTTTTCAGAGTGTATTCTTTCAGTGAGCTCAGACTTGTTACCCTGTCCTTTGTCCAAGGGATCCATCGGGTCATGTAAAAATAATACGCCACTTTCTGTGTGCTTCTGCCAATTACTTTTGTTACTTTTTTTTTTAATGGCAGGGCAGCACATGTGTGGGTAGAGTGCACTCACCTTCACTGTTCAGCTCAATGAGACATATGCTGAAATGCATATAACCACTACCCACGTGGATGCCGAGAATATTTCTAGCACCTTATAACGATTCCCTTCCACATCTTCCTTATCTGTAAACTGCCCTCTCCAGAGGCATTCGCTGTTCTTACTTTCTGGGACCGCTGATGAATGCCGTCTATTCTCCCATCTTCCTATAAATGGAATTGTATGGTAGGTACTTCCACGCGCTTGAATTTTTCTGTCTGTCTGTGAGATTTGTCTGTGCTCTTATATGTGCTGGTGATTTGTTCTCTCGTCTTGCCGTGTTCTGTGTCATGGTATGTTTGTATTACCATTTGTTTATCTCTTCTTCTGTGGATGGGCATTTGGATTGTTTCTGGTTTGATGTTCTGGTGAATAAAACTGCTGTGAACTTAAGGGTCAATACTGTTTTTGTGGACATATATATTTTTATTTCTCTCCTATATGCAAGTGTTATTTATGAGGGGACATTGGAGGACACTGGAATGTTTACATTTGAGAGTGCCGAAGAGTCATCTCGAAGGACTTTTATTCCAGATGTGTGTGTATTACGGCTTTAAAGATAAAAATACTTAAAGACATAATTCTGAAAATATTTTAAGTGTCTTTTTAAATGAGGGTGTAAACAGTGATGATGCATATTGTCTTAGTTAATTAAAATATAATGTAATGATTTAAAATCATCTGAGCAGGAATACATGTGAAACACAAAATGCCCTGCGTTACCGTTTCCATCATTTTAGAAAAGAGTTTTTATGCTATTGTATAAATATCATTGTTTTCTTGTCTTTTGATGGGAATACATATAAATAGTTTTTATCCACAATAGACTCTGCTAATGCTAAATTTTCCGTTGTAAAGTAAGAAAAAGAATTCTTACCTCCTTATTTTGAGTATCAGATGAATCATCTGATATAAAATCTGCAAAAGTGCTGTATAAATCACAATGTTCCATTGAAATGTTGGTTAGAATAGAGGCAGTCATAACAGTAATAACTAGGTTGTGTTAGGCTTCCATTTAGGAAGTAAATTAGAGCTCCACTAACGATTATGACTCTTAAATTTGTTTTTTTAAGAAAAAAGAAAAAACAAAACAAAAAACAACACAGAGCATTGGAATATAGTTGCAAATGAAGTTGCAAATTGAGGTTTTTGGGGGAAAACTGAGGTTACTTCTTTTTTTCTTAGTTTGTTCAGATTGTGAGTCTCTCTGGGCTTCAGTTTCCTTGTTTCCAGAATGAAGGGGCAGTAAGTAGAGTATCTTGAAGGGTCCTTCCAACTCTCCACTTTACCCACATTCCCTTTTTTGTTGAAAAGCATCAAAATGCTGACTCTCCACTGGGTGATTCTAATAGAAAAAATTTCTCCTCTGGGGGCAGTTGGATCATGGGATGGATTGTTTGATGGAATCTGTAGTAACTTCCGTGAAAAGAAGAAAGATTTGTTGATGTGTTAAAAAATTTATTTTATCTCTTCTGCCAGGATCTGACTGTCATGTTCGGAGCCACTGGGTTTCAGGTTAGTTACCTTAAAAGTGACAAGTTGGCACAGGGGAACGGGAGAAAGACTTGTTTCTCACTGGCCTTCTATTTTAGAATTCTCTTGCGTCCCACTTTCCATTGATTCAGGGGGTAGTAGCTTTGGTAATCAGGGCAGCGGGTTCTAGAAATCAGCCGAGGCCTTTTGGAATCCCAGCTCCCCAGCAACAGTGCCTGTTTGCCTTCTCTTTTGAAGGAGATAAATGGCTCTCTCTCTCTTTCTCTTTCTGTCTGCCTCTCAGCAAGGCTGTTTAACTTTAAAGGCCAGAGGCATTAAGGATCCAGGGATCTGTGTTTTAAAGCTGGGTGTTCTTGCCCAACATTTCAGAAGCCAAGCTCAAAGCTCTCAGCTGAAAATACCCGCTTCCTCGAGTCAGCCAACGTGGGAGCAGCTGATTCTAGGATAACGGAGCTTTTCTCATAGACTCCCTTTACTGTATCAACTTCAGTAAAGGGAAACACTTTTAAAATGTCTTGTTATGGAGAGGATTGGGCCAAATAAATACATTTTCAGTGAAAGTAGCATATACACTTAGAGTAAAGGGCAGTCTCTGTAGCGTAGCTGCTATTCGAAATGCAAGAAGAATGTTGATCCTAGAGTTAGGGTGAGTTGCTTTTCCAGTATTGGGCTTCGCAGCCAGGGAGCTTTGTGATCTTGGGTAAATTACTTACCTGAGCCTCCATCTGTAAAATGGGGATCACGCTTAGTTCTGGGATGGCTTGATAATGCGGGCAGTGTTTGCTTTGTCTGGCCCTTAGTAAGGACTCACTGAGCATGAGCACAATTTCTTCCCCACCCTTGGCTCTCTGTGAAGTGTATCATCACACACAGAGAAAGCATCCCAGTAATTTCTCCTGGGGAGGCTTTCAAGTGGTTGCCTCAGTGAATGGTACCAGCGTGCTCTTGTGGAGAGGTTAGGTGAACAGTTTCTGGGCTGGTTTGTATGTGAGACCTCTATATGGCCAGGCTGTGTTTCCAGAAGAGTCCAGAAGTCACAGCAGGAGTATAATAACCTGGCAAAACAACGAGGTCCGGGATGAAAGATGCATTCCTTGAAATTCTCTTCCTCATTTGAGATCCATCTTTAGAAAATCTGGAGAGTTGGTATTGGTTCAGACTCTTATATCACTGGAATGATGAAGAGTCCAAAAATGAAATAATGGAATTACAAAATGTGATCGTCACCCCCTCTCCTTCCTTAGAAGACTCATTGGATGGGAGAAAATTGATGTGGCCATTTGGGGAGGCTGTTCAGTAAAGTGGAAGATGTATATGCTTTATGATCAGGTAATTTCTGTTGGTCGTTTAAGAAAAAAACTCATGATACATGTAGCCCGGGCTACACGTACAAGAATCTTCATAACAGCGCAGTTTGTGATCGGGAAAAATGTGCTCAAACCTAACATGATTTTCACCAGGCAGCGAGTAAATATATGTGGTCTATTCATCCCTTGGGGGACCGTGCGGCTGCTAAAATGAATAAACAGGAACAGTTTATCAATGTGGACACATTTTAAGCCTTAGCCTGCAACATTTCCTATCTTTAATATTAAAGGAGATCTAAAGCAAGAAGGGCAAAGTGTTACATCTTGTTAAATAATGGTGCTGGCTCGGTGGCTGTCAGTCACATTGTTTCTGTATATTTGAAACATTTCTTAATTTTAGAAAGCTGGTAGAAAAAACCAGAATCGATGTCATAAGATGACTTATGGGTTGCTTTTGGCATTTATCTTTATGTTATAAAAGGAAGCCTGGTGGAAGATGACCTGAGGGGTTGAAAGCAGGGACATTCATGTTAGATAGACATGGATTTGAGTCCTGGCTCTGCTCTGACCCTTCATGGTAGGGGTCACTAGGCAATGTTCTGGAAGGAAATGTGGTAATGTGTGGCACAAATTAAGCGTCTTGTGTGAATGTGGGTATCGAAACGTGTTGAGGGGTGTGTTTTTTTTTTTTTTTTGGTTTTTTTTTTTTAAACCTCACTGTCTCCTCCCCATGAGGACATTTTTTCCCATGTTGACTCTTCAGTGTGAGAAAAAGTGAGTGGCCGTTGAGAAGGCAGCATCTATGAGGAGCTGAGTTAGCAGGTTGCTGAGTCAGCCCTCGGTGTCTGTCTTTGCTCCTGCTCCAAACAGTCATGGGGTATGAGGACACGGGCCAGCCTTCTGCCCGGCCGCCTCTCTATAAAACAAGGGTCGGAGGAGGTGTAGGTAGTGAATGGGTTATTTCTGTTAATTCGAATGCTAGACAGTGTTTGAGAATGAATGTTCGCTGTTTTTATTATTACAGTTTGCTGTAGGAAAAGAACTCCACCATGTGGTGTCAGGGCCTTAGCAACAGAGGCTCTGCGTCAGGCTGTGTCACAGCCCTGTGAATCCAGAGCCCATAGCACCAATCTCACCACTTTGCCATGACTCGGCTTATCTTTGCAGCCCCCGCTCACCAGGGGCACTCTAAGAAATGAGTGTCTGTCTGTTCCATGCCCTGGGATTTGGGGTTGGCCTGGCAGCCTTTGCCAGATTCCATCAGCTTTGATCATGGTTCATTAGATATGTTTCCTATCTAGCCTGTGCAGGTGTCTTCAGTGTTGGTGACGCAACACATGTAGACATGCTCCCTGTAAGTTTGTAGGACTTGGTCTGTAGGAGTCCTTCACCAGGGGTGGTTGTGCCCCTAGTAGACATTTGGTAATGTCTGAAGACAATTTTTGAAAAAGATTTTATTTATTTTATTTTATTATTTTTATTTATTTTATTTATTTATAAATAAATAGAGCATGGGGGAGGGGAGGGGCAGAGGGAGAAGGAGAAGCAAGTTCCCTGCTGAGCAGGAAGCCCAGTGTGGCTCTCCATCTCAGGACCCTGAGATCATGGCCTGAGCTGAAGGCAGACGCTTCACCCCCTGAGCCACCCAGGCGCCCCTTCTGAAGACAGTTCTGATTGTTATGACTTGAGGTGGGGGCAGGGGATGCTATTTGCATCTTGTGCACAGAGGCCACAGGTGCTGGCCCTGCTGTGTACCCTACATTGCACAGGACAGGCCCCACAACAAAGAATTCTCCAACCCCAAATTCAGTTGTGCTGAGGTTGTAAAGCTCTGTCCTTGGCCCAGTGAGAGTTGTAAACTCTCCAAACTTTCCATAATGGAAATTTGGGGCCTCATTGCATGAGTGTTGTTTCGGCATGGAATAAATGTGGCATCAAAGACTGATGGAGAGCCAAAGACAAAGCAGACCAAGGGAGGAGCAAACCTGTTAAGTACACCCCCTCATCAACAACCCCCCCCCCCCCCCAACCACCACCAGCTTTGGACTCCCAACAGGTGTCCAGGATAAGCCCGAATAGAGAATTGCTTCCTTTAGAAATCCTTCTCCCTCTTCTCCGGCAGCCATGTGCTCTTATCTGAAAAGGGAGATTCAGAGTGGATAATGATCTTGAGAAATCTGTTGCTCTGGCTTTTGATCCCTCTTCTCATTTTCTTCTCTTTTCAGAGGGTAGAAATCATATGTCAGGGCGCAGACCTGCTTAGAATATTGAGTGTTTACAGAGGCTGAAGCCTTCTTTGGGCTGCGTTCTGGCTTGACACTCGAAGAAGTACTTCCTATTGATACCATTTAGGAGCCTTTTCAGGAGGGCCCTGGAACTGTGGGGGGAGGTATCCACAGCACTTAAATCCCATCTGCAAGGCAGAAGGCTTTGGGGGGAAAGAGGATCCTCTTTTTTAAAGGAATCATAATGTTTTTAATGTTAATTATACAGGCTACCTGATGAATCTGTAAACTCGTCTTTCTAGATAAGGGGAACTAGGAATTGTTCAAAATGGAGGTTACCTAGTGGCTTGAAAGAGCTGTTTGCCCTCTGTTTATATTTTGGGACTTGGATAGCGAGTGATTCAGACATCCATCAGATGGAGGGCTGTCGGCTTGGAGCCGTGCCTCTGCTGCGCACGCGCACATGGACACGGACACACACAGATGCGAGTTTATAGACTGGCTTCATGCCTTCGCTGAGGACCTTCTATTCTTACTTTGAAAAGTGCCATCGTTTCTCACAGCAATGTAACTGGAGGACAGACCTTGCTGAGATGGTTGAATTGGTTTTTACTTCTACCCTCTGCCTAGAATCAAGATGAAGGATAGGCCAGATTCTATGTCATTCTTGACCCACTTTGATAAGAACCTACAGTGAGAGACATAACTGGCAGTGGAGAAACCTTATAATTGAAATCCAATCCCTATTTTAAAAAGTCTTAATCGTGTTGAACTAAAAGCAGATTTTTTTTAATGAATAAAAAAGGGCATTTTAAGTAATGCTTGAAATTTTTCATTCTTTTTAAATTTATTTTATTTTATTTTATTTTATTTATTTGAGAGAGAGTGAGAGAGAGTGCCTTTGGGTGCGGGGAGGAGCAGAGGGAGAAGGAGAAAGAGAATCTCTACCAGATTCCCTACTGAGCATAGAGCCTAGACGTGGGACTTGATCTCACAACCCAGAGATCATGATCTGAGCCAAAACCGAGTCTGAATAACTCAGACTCAAGTGACTGAGCCACCCAGGCTCCCCCAAATTTTTCGTTTTTGTTAACCTTATGCCAATAAAAGATTTTTACAAATAAAATCAGTCATTTGGGGTGCCTGGGTGGCTCAGTGGGTTAAAGCCTCTGCCTTTGGCTCAGGTCATGATCCCAGGGTCCTGGGATCGAGTCCCGCATCTGGCTCTCTGCTCAGCGAGGAGCCTGCTTCCCCTCCCCCCCTTCCCCCCGCCTGACTCTGCCTACTTCTGATCTGTCAAAGAAATAAATAAAATCTTAAAAAAAAAAAAAAATCAGTCATTAAGAAGAACACGACATTACTTATTTGGTCTTCTTGCCAAAAGTACATGATCTCATTCCAATCTTAGGATAACATCAGAAACCCCAAACCTTCTATAGTAACTAATGAAGGCATTTTTGTCAAGACCGGGAAGACTTACAAACTGTCACAGATGGGAGGAGGCTAAGGAGAAAGTAGTTCAATATGGTATTGGGAACTAGAAGAAGATATTAAGGGAAAACCTGGTACAATTGAAATAATCTCTGTTATTGAGATAATAGTATTATAACAATATTAACTTCCTAGTTTTGATCATTGTATTATGGTTATGTAAGATGTTAGCATTTAGGGAAGCTGAGTGTGGGGTATATGGAAACTGTGCTATTTTTGGAACTTTTCTGTAATTCTGCAATTTTTTCAGTACAAATTTGTTTTTTAAAGAAGCAGTAATTAGTATGTGTGACCAAACTAAGTTAAACATTTTCTGTTGTTCCCTCATCGAGGTAGCAATTTAAATAGCACTTCCCATAAATAGTCCACAAGGGTATGTTATGAATCACAAAAACATGGAACTATCCATTGCAAATATTAAATGGAAAATTAATTAATTAATTAGTTTTAAAAAGATTTTATTTATTTATTTGACAGTGAGAGCTAAATCATAAGTAGGCAGAGAGGCAGGCAGAGAGAGAGGAAGAAGCAGTCTCCCCTCCAAGCAGAGAATCCGATGTGGGGCTTTATCCCAGGACTCTGAGATCATGACCTGAGCTGAAGGCAGAGGCCCAGCCCACTGAGCCACCCAGGCGCCCAGCAAATTTATTTTTTTAATTGAGAGGATACGTTAAACTTTTTCATGTTAGTACTTGGCATTATATAAAGCAGCGATGAGTATTCTTCTCCATTGCTTTCTCCACTTCCCCTGACATTATCTCTGTGCTACCTTCTATTGTGAAAAGTTAGGTACAGACATTTCCAGGATTTCTAGTTCACCCAGTTCCTGAGTTTGTGGAATATGTATTAAGCAGAATGGGATCCTGCTGTATGAGCCCTTTGATAATTGACACTTCCTCCCCCATCTAATAGTAACTCAGGCCTTTTTTCAGTACATGTATTCATGTATTTCTGCCTTATCTGCTATAAAATTTTATTATTTTGGATCCTTTATGATGTATTCATTCATCTACTTATTTATGGAAATTTCATCTGTTTTCCAGATTTCATTCATCAAGTGTTAACATCTCTCATTGCATTCCTTTTTTTTTTTTTTTTTTAAGTTATGTAGCTTTTAATTGAGGCCTATATTTTTGTACCAGAGAGAGAGTGTGGAGTCTTTTTGCCTTGTGCAATCGTTGCTTTCCTTTTTAATTATTTTGTATCTACAGTGTAACTTCCTAGACACCAAATGTCTGAGTCCAAATATAATAACGTTTTACATGTAATCTGCAAAGAAGCAAAGTCATGTTTAAATCTGTGGTTTCCAGCTTTTATTGAATTTTTAGACCAATGTGGACCTGCAGGGAACTTAGAAGTGTGACTTTGTGTTTGGATATTTATTTCTAAGTACTGAGAAGACCGAATGCTGTACAGCAGGAGAGAAGTGTATGCGAATGCTGGCCTGGCCTTCAGAAGTTAATTTTGTGTTTTTAAACTCTGCTATAATGCTTAGGCTCCCGGCAGGGGGTTAATAAGTAAACCACAGTGAAGCCACACAGGTGCCTAGATTTGGTTGTTCTGTAGTTTATCAGGAGACCAGAAAGGAGGAAACAGCTGAGTAAACAGTTCTCAAAAATTTTTCATATTTGAGTAGTTCATAAAAATACACTAAGGAGGATAAACTTCAGGAGTTGTGTGCAGGCCTTGGTAGAAAAAGCAGTAGTGGTTTAGATTCACATCAGAAATGTGTGTGTGGGATGCTAATATGTTTACATATAGGCATTTCTGAGGCATTGGGACTGATATAATGAAAATGATGGCAAAAACAGGGAGAAGAGTTAAAGTGAATACCAGCTGGGTATGGAAAATATCTCTTTGATTCCCAAATATTTAAACTCCAAACAAGCTGTTCATGTTGTGGAATTTATTGTGTTAGTGGTGACACCTTTCAGAATTAGGGAGAACAAGTTGTGTTCTCGAATATAGAAGGCTGGCATAATTACCGAGAGTACAGTAAATGTCCCTATCATTCTTTGGGTTTAATCTTAACATAATTAGCTCCTTGCACAATAGAGTATTTAATTTGAAATGCTGCCAAGGCTTATTAAGTGAGAGAAGTACTTCCTGAGATCTCTGTTGTTAAATTTGGGGCTTTGTGTAGGAGATAATTTTCACTAAAATTGTCAGGGTATCTGAATTGTTCCTCATATTTTGGCCTTTATCACCAAAACTCACTGAATCACTTAACATTTTCAGTTTTATTGATGGAGCCTTTTATGAATATTGGGGAATTTGCCCAATCACATGGAAAGAAATTAATTTCTGAAGGCCTGACAAGCCCATTTGCCCTGCAGAGCCTTCTTTGTTGAGTGAGTTGGGCATCAGTAGGATTTAATTTCTTCATCTTTGTTTTGGCTTTTTCTAATTGTTTATTGCTGAGTCATGGAAGGAAATATAAAATGTGAATACCAGTTTTCTTCCTTTGCATGCCCGTTTAATTTGTGACTTGACATTTCCCCATGTTTGTAAAACACAGTGGAGTTTTCGACAGCTTTGGGGTTGGAGAATGGGGTATCTTCGTGTGCTTATTCTTTTTGAAGTTGTTTTAACTGGAATCATTTCTTCAATTTTACCTTTGGATTGTTCATTGCTAGTATATAGAAAAACACGGAGTTCTATTTATTGATCTGTGTCTTGTAGTCCTGTAAGTTTGCTAAATTCTTTCATTAACTCTGTTTAGTTTTTGGTGGTTGTCGTTAGAATTTTTTATATATAAGATCATGTCATCTGGAATTGGAGATAGCTTTACTTATTCATTTCCAACCTGGGTGACTTTTCTTTTTCTTGCCTAATTGCTTTGGCTAGAACCTCCAGTACAGTGTTGAATGGAGCTAGTGAGAGTGGACATCCTTCCTCTTAATGTATTTTCAGGTGTATTTCTTCTTCTTGGACTGTGTATATAACCTTACTTGGTGCTTTGTAAGCCTTTATATTGTAATGAAACAAACTGAAATTCATTTTATAATTGAGTATGGGGAAGACTAAACCAGTGATCATTTCTACTGCAACATACTACCCTTTTTCTTAATTTGGCTTGTTATGTGGTCACATGAAAACTCAGTGATGGTTCCAGTGGCAGATTGTTTTCTATGCCTCTTCCTTGCATCAGAGTGTAAAAAAGAACTCCACAGTCTTTGGCTCTATTAAATAGTCACATCAGGCAAGTGCGTAACTTAAATCACTTATTCACCAAGTATTTAATGAGTACTCACCGATACCAGGCATAATGGATGTTCTGGAGAAATAGCAGTTTGTAAGAAACTGAGAGTCTGGTTGCTTGCAGACAAATTAACAATCTAATTAACAAATTAGATGTAAAATTTGTTTAGACTGTTTATTTCCTCCCCACCACTTTTACTAGAATTCCTGTTTTCAGATGCATTCAGAGCTGGCATGTGGCATGGTGAGAAGGTCTGAAACCATGTAATGTGAGGAAGAGCTAGAAGAATCCATTCTTAGCTGATGTCTTAGCCAAGAGTCTTGGTATATGAATGAAGAAAGAAGGAACATACATGTTAATGGTTGCTATTACTTGTCCTTTGGACACAGTGACGTGTTGGCTAGCATCCAGGCAGTGGCCAGAAGGTGAGAGTTGGAATAAGAGTGATTTTCAGTCTCTTTATACCAAGAGATTTCCACTGGGTTGATGTTTCTTTCATGATAACAGGTTAGACTGTGTAGCCATTGACTGCTTTTGACAAAGCATGCTATCTTTCTTTGCCACAGTCCCTACCACTCCCTCTTGTCTTCATTTGGCCTGTTTGATTCATTTATTATCTTCTTGGCATCCTTATCATATCATTTGTGTCCTTGTCATATCATTTTATAGTGGTATTTTTCTGGCTCTTTCACAGAACAGGGAAGAAATCAATGATAGTAAAAGTGATAGCTCCTTTCTTCAAAGGAAAGTTCTAGTTATTTTTCTTAGAAATACAGAGTTGGCTGGATTTATTATTTTTAGGTACAGAACACTTCACTCAAATACTCTTTCATATCATGCCTCCTTATCCCCTACCTTCAGTATTTAGACATGAAGTGATAATCTTAGTTTCACCCCTGTCCTCTTAGCTTCTTTTTCATTCCTTAAATAGGGCCACTTAAGGACCATGGGACACATGCAGAAAAACACTAGCTTTGATAGTCATTGGAAATCCACGTTCTTCTACAATAGTGTTTCTCAAATTTGGCACCATAACATTTTGGGCCACGTAATTCACTGATGGGTGTATGAAGCGTCCTATATGGTTGTGGGATGTTGAGCAGCATTTCTGGTTTCTATCCAACAGATGCCATTGTCACTTCCCTCCTCATGTTGTGACAATCAAAAATGTTCCTAGACACTGCAGATGTCCAGGGGACTACGGGGGTGTCAAAATTGGCCCTGGTCAAGAACCACTGACTCTACTTTAGTTTGGTTATAGCTTTTTAGTCTTCAGTACATATCTAGGAGTATATACTAGGTTTTCATGATGATGCATCTACTTTAGGGAATTATGTATTTAACTCCTCCATGATTTATTTGTAAAATGGATTTTATTTATAACCTTTCTCACAGGAATCATGAGAGTAAATGCAGACCAAGTATGTAGCAGTATAGAACTTAGAGACAGGGTATAACCATTACAATAGATTGGATTGTTTGTTAGTGTGTTTATTTCTGAAATTGTTTTGTACAGGCTATTTCTAAACATTCCTATAACTCCCTTGAAATACATGTTTATTTCAAAGTGTGAATCACCTTTCACGGTATGGTCTCTTGTGACCTCCTTCCTACGGCCTCCTGGCCCCACCCTCAATCACTGCACCTCTGAACACACACATATACCAGACCTGTTGCTTTCCTCTTGAAGTCTCATGCAGAGTGTAAGAGTTTTGTGGTTTGGGCCTTTGTTACATTGCCTTAGGACTGGGAATGTCCTTCCTTCCTTCTCAGTAACGTACTTGCTAAATCTTCCATATCCTGAGAACATAAGGTGGGAACAGTTTTCCAAATGGAAAAATCATTTGGCATTTTGAAACGTAATTAAAGAGTATCTGAATAACTCAAGACATTGGGGTCAGTGAACTACATGGGCTGTATACACAGTACTAGTGACTAGTTGGAAAGCTTTCTCCCCTCAACTGAATGGCTTGCTCAGATGGATTTACTTTCTGCATGACTGGGTTGTTAAAATAGGTTTATACCCTTTGGATAACTAGAATATCCTGGAAACTGTGCTGTTCTGATATGACATACTTTGAAGTTACATTAATGCACTTACTGGGGAGTTACTCCTAATTGCATTGGATAGACGGGTTGTTGCTCTTGGTCATGAGGATTTGGCTTGGTCCTATCTCGGTGACACAGTCAGTATGAGGTATTCTTAAGGAAGTGTTCTTAAGGAGTGTGCAATTTCACTTACCTGTGAAGTTTGGAAGTTTGGAAGTCCCACATACTCCCATGAATGTCAAAATTCACAAGTCATAGATTTATGCTTCTAGGTATCTTCTGCCTCATGCTACTTGACGTCCTAATTGTTAGAGTGTTCCTCACTGGATTCAGAATGCTTGTTACACTGTGTTGCAATCACCTGTTCATTTCTCTGTCTTTCCTGCAGGATTGTGTACTCCTAAGCACCAGTTTTCATACTTGCTTTTCCCCCTCCTCCCCATTTATTTATTTATTTATTTAAAGATTTCATTTATTTATTTTAGAGAGAGACAGAGAGAGATCATGAGCATGGGTAGGAGCTGAGGGAGAGGGAGAGATTCCCTGCTGAGTACATCTTTCGATCTCACAACCCCGAGATATGCCCTGAGCCAAAAATCAAGAGTTGTTCGATTAATTGACTGAGCCACCTCAGTGCTTTTTGTCTATTTTGTCTATTGCTTTTGTCTATTTCTGTGTCATGCATGTCCCTAAAGAAAGTAGACACACAGCAAATGTTTGCTGATTACATGAGTGGCCCGGTCTCCTGTGGTTCTTCCTCCATAGTCTCTCGGTATTTACCCTCCCTTTTGCATTTCCTCTGTTGCCCTCTTGAGGCTCTGCCATCTTGGCTGGGCGATTCTGGGACCTGCTTGATGGTCACCTTAATGCCAGTCTTCTTTTTAGAAGACAGAAATCACTTTATAACCTTCAACTCCAATGTTCTAAATTTCTCAAATTCAGTGTCTGTATGCTGGTGTCTGTAGGTGGTCACCTGTAGTTGAATGCTGTGGCAATTTATATGGACAGAGTTTGAGGCTGGGCCATGAAGTTATATATATCCTTCTTGGGGATTTAAAAATTTTTAAAAGATTTTCACTGTCAAGGTAATAAAACCTTGGGGAAGAAAAGGAAAATGTTATAAAATTGACACATTGAACTACATTCCTGTCTTCTAACCAAACAACCCTTCAGTTTCTGTGCTCATTCCTATATCAGGTTCTTTGTCTCTCTTATGTATTGGCAAGGGTCCTTTTGTTCCTGGTTCCTGTCGGCCCTTCCCTGTAGTTCTTCACCTGGGGCACTCCAGCCCATTCCACAAGGCATACAAAGTACAAAAGTCCAGTCATTTGGAAATCTTTTCCTGATTTCAGTATGATCTCTCCTACTAGAGTGTCCTTTTACAATACTTCTAAAATGATATTTCTCAGTTAGTAATTCAAAACTCCCAGTGTTCCAGAAAAAGAACCAAGGTAGCTCATGGGAAATGGAAGAGTTTGTAATTAATCTATGGGGACAAAAACTAGTGTCTTCGAGGGTTAGGATCTAAAACATGGCCAGAGTGAGATTAATATAAAAATGAATGTCATAGAAAATGTCTATGCTACCTAAAGCAATCTTCACATTTAATGCAATTCCTATCAAAGTACCATTCATATTTTTCAAAGAAATGGAACAAATAATTCTAAAATTTATATGGAACCAGAAAAGACCTCGAATAGCCAAAGGGATAT